>NW_026697478.1:0-51513 GCF_030435755.1 Ochotona princeps | reverse complement strand
TATGATTCGTGCCATTTGTATGGCTAGGACTGAAATGAACCTGGTAGAGCATCCCACACAAACGAATGCTCCACATGCGGGTTTCACATGCCACCAACTCCACATTCACAGGCAACTTCAGCGCCACAGCCGTTTTCAGATAGCCCTCAATGCAAAGGCTCTAGACGCAAATATTGGTGTGAGAGCTAATTCAATCAAGGAAACACTGCATGTTGGTGAAGGGCATATTGAAGAAGGATCAGCCGAGTGGTTCTTGTGGGAGAACAACTCCATTTGGCTCACTAACTTCACACACCATCAGGCTTCCAAGCAGCTCTCAAGGAAACTCAGTTTTCACACTCTATGCTTAGTGCCCTTTGTATGGCTAGGACTGAAATGAACCTGGTAGAGCATCCCACACAAACGAATGCTCCACATGCGGGTTTCACATGCCACCAACTCCACATTCACAGGCAACTTCAGCGCCACAGCCGTTTTCAGATAGCCCTCAATGCAAAGGCTCTAGACACAAATATTGGCGTGAGAGCTAATTCAATCAAGGAAACACTGCATGTTGGTGAAGGGCATATTGAAGAAGGATCAGCCGAGTGGTTCTTGTGGGAGAACAACTCCATTTGGCTCACTAACTTCACACACCATCAGGCTTCCAAGCAGCTCTCAAGGAAACTCAGTTTTCACACTCTATGCTTAGTGCCCTTTGTATGGCTAGGACTGAAATGAACCTGGTAGAGCATCCCACACAAACGAATGCTCCACATGCGGGTTTCACATGCCACCAACTCCACATTCACAGGCAACTTCAGCGCCACAGCCGTTTTCAGATAGCCCTCAATGCAAAGGCTCTAGACGCAAATATTGGTGTGAGAGCTAATTCAATCAAGGAAACACTGCATGTTGGACAAGGGCATATTGAAGAAGGATCAGCCGAGTGGTTCTTGTGGGAGAACAACTCCATTTGGCTCACTAACTTCACACACCATCAGGCTTCCAAGCAGCTCTCAAGGAAACTCAGTTTTCACACTCTATGCTTAGTGCCCTTTGAGTGCATTATCTAGGAATGAACCTGTTAGAGCATCCCACACAAACGAATGCTCCACATGCGGGTTTCACATGCCACCAACTCCACATTCACAGGCAACTTCAGCGCCACAGCCGTTTTCAGATAGCCCTCGATGCAAAGGCTCTAGACGCAAATATTGGTGTGAGAGCTAATTCAATCAAGGAAACACTGCATGTTGGTGAAGGGCATATTGAAGAAGGATCAGCCGAGTGGTTCTTGTGGGAGAACAACTCCATTTGGCTCACTAACTTCACACACCATCAGGCTTCCAAGCAGCTCTCAAGGAAACTCAGTTTTCACACTCTATGCTTAGTGCCCTTAGAGTGCATTATCTAGGAATGAACCTGGTAGAGCATCCCACACAAACGAATGCTCCACATGCGGGTTTCACATGCCACCAACTCCACATTCACAGGCAACTTCAGCGCCACAGCCGTTTTCAGATAGCCCTCAATGCAAAGGCTCTAGACGCAAATATTGGTGTGAGAGCTAATTCAATCAAGGAAACACTGCATGTTGGTGAAGGGCATATTGAAGAAGGATCAGCCGAGTGGTTCTTGTGGGAGAACAACCCATTTGGCTCACTAACTTCACACACCATCAGGCTTCCAAGCAGCTCTCAAGGAAACTCAGTTTTCACACTCTATGATTAGTGCCCTTTGAGTGCATTATCTAGGAATGAACCTGGTAGAGCATCCCACACAAACGAATGCTCCACATGCGGGTTTCACATGCCACCAACTCCACATTCACAGGCAACTTCAGCGCCACAGCCGTTTTCAGATAGCCCTCGATGCAAAGGCTCTAGACGCAAATATTGGTGTGAGAGCTAATTCAATCAAGGAAACACTGCATGTTGGTGAAGGGCATATTGAAGAAGGATCAGCCGAGTGGTTCTTGTGGGAGAACAACTCCATTTGGCTCACTAACTTCACACACCATCAGGCTTCCAAGCAGCTCTCAAGGAAACTCAGTTTTCACACTCTATGCTTAGTGCCCTTTGAGTGCATTATCTAGGAATGAACCTGGTAGAGCATCCCACACAAACGAATGCTCCACATGCGGGTTTCACATGCCACCAACTCCACATTCACAGGCAACTTCAGCGCCACAGCCGTTTTCAGATAGCCCTCAATGCAAAGGCTCTAGACGCAAATATTGGTGTGAGAGCTAATTCAATCAAGGAAACACTGCATGTTGGTGAAGGGCATATTGAAGAAGGATCAGCCGAGTGGTTCTTGTGGGAGAACAACTCCATTTGGCTCACTAACTTCACACACCATCAGGCTTCCAAGCAGCTCTCAAGGAAACTCAGTTTTCACACTCTATGCTTAGTGCCCTTTGTGTGCCAAGGACTGAAATGAACCTGGTAGAGCATCCCACACAAACGAATGCTCCACATGCGGGTTTCACATGCCACCAACTCCACATTCACAGGCAACTTCAGCGCCACAGCCGTTTTCAGATAGCCCTCAATGCAAAGGCTCTAGACGCAAATATTGGTGTGAGAGCTAATTCAATCAAGGAAACACTGCATGTTGGTGAAGGGCATATTGAAGAAGGATCAGCCGAGTGGTTCTTGTGGGAGAACAACTCCATTTGGCTCACTAACTTCACACACCATCAGGCTTCCAAGCAGCTCTCAAGGAAACTCAGTTTTCACACTCTATGCTTAGTGCCCTTTGTATGACTAGGACTGAAATGAACCTGGTAGAGCATCCCACACAAACGAATGCTCCTCATGCGGGTTTCACATGCCACCAACTCCACATTCACAGGCAACTTCAGCGCCACAGCCGTTTTCAGATAGCCCTCAATGCAAAGGCTCTAGACGCAAATATTGGTGTGAGAGCTAATTCAATCAAGGAAACACTGCATGTTGGTGAAGGATATATTAAAGAAGGATCAGCCGAGTGGTTCTTGTGGGAGAACAACTCCATTTGGCTCACTAACTTCACACACCATCAGGCTTCCAAGCAGCTCTCAAGGAAACTCAGTTTTCACACTCTATGATTAGTGCCCTTTGTATGGCTAGGACTGAAATGAACCTGGTAGAGCATCCCACACAAACGAATGCTCCACATGCGGGTTTCACATGCCACCAACTCCACATTCACAGGCAACTTCAGCGCCACAGCCGTTTTCAGATAGCCCTCAATGCAAAGGCTCTAGACGCAAATATTGGTGTGAGAGCTAATTCAATCAAGGAAACACTGCATGTTGGTGAAGGGCATATTGAAGAAGGATCAGCCGAGTGGTTCTTGTGGGAGAACAACTCCATTTGGCTCACTAACTTCACACACCATCAGGCTTCCAAGCAGCTCTCAAGAAAACTCAGTTTTCACACTCTATGCTTAGTGCCCTTTGTATGGCTAGGACTGAAATGAACCTGGTAGAGCATCCCACACAAACGAATGCTCCACATGCGGGTTTCACATGCCACCAACTCCACATTCACAGGCAACTTCAGCGCCACAGCCATTTTCAGATAGCCCTCAATGCAAAGGCTCTAGACGCAAATATTGGTGTGAGAGCTAATTCAATCAAGGAAACACTGCATGTTGGTTAAGGGCATATTGAAGAAGGATCAGCCGAGTGGTTCTTGTGGGAGAACAACTCCATTTGGCTCACTAACTTCACACACCATCAGGCTTCCAAGCAGCTCTCAAGGAAACTCAGTTTTCACACTCTATGCTTAGTGCCCTTTGTGTGCCTAGGACTGAAATGAACCTGGTAGAGCATCCCACACAAACGAATGCTCCACATGCGGGTTTCACATGCCACCAACTCCACATTCACAGGCAACTTCAGCGCCACAGCCGTTTTCAGATAGCCCTCAATGCAAAGGCTCTAGACGCAAATATTGGTGTGAGAGCTAATTCAATCAAGGAAACACTGCATGTTGGTGAAGGGCATATTGAAGAAGGATCAGCCGAGTGGTTCTTGTGGGAGAACAACTCCATTTGGCTCACTAACTTCACACACCATCAGGCTTCCAAGCAGCTCTCAAGGAAACTCAGTTTTCACACTCTATGCTTAGTGCCCTTTGTGTGCCAAGGACTGAAATGAACCTGGTAGAGCATCCCACACAAACGAATGCTCCACATGCGGGTTTCACATGCCACCAACTCCACATTCACAGGCAACTTCAGCGCCACAGCCGTTTTCAGATAGCCCTCAAAGCAAAGGCTCTAGACGCAAATATTGGTGTGAGAGCTAATTCAATCAAGGAAACACTGCATGTTGGTGAAGGGCATATTGAAGAAGGATCAGCCGAGTGGTTCTTGTGGGAGAACAACTCCATTTGGCTCACTAACTTCACACACCATCAGGCTTCCAAGCAGCTCTCACGGAAACTCAGTTTTCACACTCTATGCTTAGTGCCCTTAGTATGACTAGGACTGAAATGAACCTGGTAGAGCATCCCACACAAACGAATGCTCCACATGCGGGTTTCACATGCCACCAACTCCACATTCACAGGCATCTTCAGCGCCACAGCCGTTTTCAGATACCCCTGAAAGCAAAGGCTCTAGACGCAAATATTGGTGTGAGAGCTAATTCAATCAAGGAAACACTGCATGTTGGTGAAGGGCATATTGAAGAAGGATCAGCCGAGTGGTTCTTGTGGAGAACAACTCCATTTGGCTCACTAACTTCACACACCATCAGGCTTCAAGCAGCTCTCAAGGAAACTCAGTTTTCACACTCTATGCTTAGTGCCCTTTGTATGGCTAGGACTGAAATGAACCTGGTAGAGCATCCCACACAAACGAATGCTCCACATGCGGGTTTCACATGCCACCAACTCCACATTCACAGGCAACTTCAGCGCCACAGCCGTTTTCAGATAGCCCTCAATGCAAAGGCTCTAGACGCAAATATTGGTGTGAGAGCTAATTCAATCAAGGAAACACTGCATGTTGGTGAAGGGCATATTGAAGAAGGATCAGCCGAGTGGTTCTTGTGGGAGAACAACTCCATTTGGCTCACTAACTTCACACACCATCAGGCTTCCAAGCAGCTCTCAAGGAAACTCAGTTTTCACACTCTATGATTAGTGCCCTTTGTATGGCTAGGACTGAAATGAACCTGGTAGAGCATCCCACACAAACGAATGCTCCACATGCGGGTTTCACATGCCACCAGCTCCACATTCACAGGCAACTTCAGCGCCACAGCCGTTTTCAGATAGCCCTCAATGCAAAGGCTCTAGACGCAAATATTGGTGTGATAGCTAATTCAAACAAGGAAACACTGCATGTTGGTGAAGGGCATATTGAAGAAGGATCAGCCGAGTGGTTCTTGTGGGAGAACAACTCCATTTGGCTCACTAACTTCACACACCATCAGGCTTCCAAGCAGCTCTCAAGAAAACTCAGTTTTCACACTCTATGCTTAGTGCCCTTTGTATGGCTAGGACTGAAATGAACCTGGTAGAGCATCCCACACAAACGAATGCTCCACATACGGGTTTCACATGCCACCAACTCCACATTCACAGGCAACTTCAGCGCCACAGCCGTTTTCAGATAGCCCTCAATGCAAAGGCTCTAGACGCAAATATTGGTGTGAGAGCTAATTCAATCAAGGAAACACTGCATGTTGGTTAAGGGCATATTGAAGAAGGATCAGCCGAGTGGTTCTTGTGGGAGAACAACTCCATTTGGCTCACTAACTTCACACACCATCAGGCTTCCAAGCAGCTCTCAAGGAAACTCAGTATTCACACTCTATGCTTAGTGCCCTTTGTATGGCTAGGACTGAAATGAACCTGGTAGAGCATCCCACACAAACGAATGCTCCACATGCGGGTTTCACATGCCACCAACTCCACATTCACAGGCAACTTCAGCGCCACAGCCGTTTTCAGATAGCCCTCAATGCAAAGGCTCTAGACGCAAATATTGGTGTGAGAGCTAATTCAATCAAGGAAACACTGCATGTTGGTGAAGGGCATATTGAAGAAGGATCAGCCAAGTGGTTCTTGTGGGACAACAACTCCATTTGGCTCACTAACTTCACACACCATCAGGCTTCCAAGCAGCTCTCAAGGAAACTCAGTTTTCACACTCTATGCTTAGTGCCCTTTGAGTGCCTAGGACTGAAATGAAGCTTGGTCAGCATCCCACACAAACGAATGCTCCACATGCGGGTTTCACATGCCACCACTCCACATTCACAGGCAACTTCAGCGCCACAGCCGTTTTTCAGATAGCCCCCAATGCAAAGGCTCTAGACGCAAATATTGGTGTGAGAGCTAATTCAATCAAGGAAACACTGCATGTTGGTGAAGGGCATATTGAAGAAGGATCAGCCGAGTGGTTCTTGTGGGAGAACAACTCCATTTGGCTCACTAACTTCACACACCTCAGGCTTCCAAGCAGCTCTCAAGGAAACTCAGTTTTCACACTCTATGCTTAGTGCCCTTTGTGTGCCTAGGACTGAATGAACCTGGTAGAGCATCCCACACAAATGAATGCTCCACATGCGGGTTTCACATGCCACCAACTCCACATTCACAGGCAACTTCAGCGCCACAGCCGTTTTCAGATAGCCCTCAATGCAAAGGCTCTAGACGCAAATATTGGTGTGAGAGCTAATTCAATCAAGGAAACAATGCATGTTGGTGAAGGGCATATTGAAGAAGGATCAGCCGAGTGGTTCTTGTGGGAGAACAACTCCATTTGGCTCACTAACTTCACACACCATCAGGCTTCCAAGCAGCTCTCAAGGAAACTCAGTTTTCACACTCTATGCTTAGTGCCCTTTGAGTGCATTATCTAGGAATGAACCTGGTAGAGCATCCCACACAAACGAATGCTCCACATGCGGGTTTCACATGCCACCAACTCCACATTCACAGGCAACTTCAGCGCCACAGCCGTTTTCAGATAGCCCTCAAAGCAAAGGCTCTAGACGCAAATATTGGTGTGAGAGCTAATTCAATCAAGGAAACACTGCATGTTGGTGAAGGGCATATTGAAGAAGGATCAGTCAAGTGGTTCTTGTGGGAGAACAACTCCATTTGGCTCACTAACTTCTCACACCATCAGGCTTCCAAGCAGCTCTCAAGGAAACTCAGTTTTCACACTCTATGCTTAGTGCCCTTTGAGTGCATTATCTAGGAATGAACCTGGTAGAGCATCCCACACAAACGAATGCTCCACATGCGGGTTTCACATGCCACCAACTCCACATTCACAGGCAACTTCAGCGCCACAGCCGTTTTCAGATAGCCCTCAATGCAAAGGCTCTAGACGCAAATATTGGTGTGAGAGCTAATTCAATCAAGGAAACACTGCATGTTGGTGAAGGGCATATTGAAGAAGGATCAGCCGAGTGGTTCTTGTGGGAGAACAACTCCATTTGGCTCACTAACTTCACACACCATCAGGCTTCCAAGCAGCTCTCAAGGAAACTCAGTTTTCACACTCTATGCTTAGTGACCTTTGTGTGCCTAGGACTGAAATGAACCTGGTAGAGCATCCCACACAAACGAATGCTCCACATGCGGGTTTAACATGCCACCAACTCCACATTCACAGGCAACTTCAGCGCCACAGCCGTTTTCAGATAGCCCTCAAAGCAAAGGCTCTAGACGCAAATATTGGTGTGAGAGCTAATTCAATCAAGGAAACACTGCATGTTGGTGAAGGGCATATTGAAGAAGGATCAGCCAAGTGGTTCTTGTGGGAGAACAACTTCATTTGGCTCACTAACTTCACACACCATCAGGCTTCCAAGCAGCTCTCAAGGAAACTCAGTTTTCACACTCTATGCTTAGTGCCCTTTGAGTGCATTATCTAGGAATGAACCTGGTAGAGCATCCCACACAAACGAATGCTCCACATGCGGGTTTCACATGCCACCAACTCCACATTCACAGGCAACTTCAGCGCCACAGCCGTTTTCAGATAGCCCTCAATGCAAAGGCTCTAGACGCAAATATTGGCGTGAGAGCTAATTCAATCAAGGAAACACTGCATGTTGGTGAAGGGCATATTGAAGAAGGATCAGCCGAGTGGTTCTTGTGGGAGAACAACTCCATTTGGCTCACTAACTTCACACACCATCAGGCTTCCAAGCAGCTCTCAAGGAAACTCAGTTTTCACACTCTATGCTTAGTGCCCTTTGAGTGCATTATCTAGGAATGAACCTGGTAGAGCATCCCACACAAACGAATGCTCCACATGCGGGTTTCACATGCCACCAACTCCACATTCACAGGCAACTTCAGCGCCACAGCCGTTTTCAGATAGCCCTCAATGCAAAGGCTCTAGACGCAAATATTTGTGTGAGAGCTAATTCAATCAAGGAAACACTGCATGTTGGTGAAGGGCATATTGAAGAAGGATCAGCCGAGTGGTTCTTGTGGGAGAACAACTCCATTTGGCTCACTAACTTCACACACCATCAGGCTTCCAAGCAGCTCTCAAGGAAACTCAGTTTTCACACTCTATGCTTAGTGCCCTTTGAGTGCATTATCTAGGAATGAACCTGGTAGAGCATCCCACACAAACGAATGCTCCACATGCGGGTTTCACATGCCACCAACTCCACATTCACAGGCAACTTCAGCGCCACAGCCGTTTTCAGATAGCCCTCAATGCAAAGGCTCTAGACGCAAATACTGGTGTGAGAGCTAATTCAATCAAGGAAACACTGCATGTTGGTGAAGGGCATATTGAAGAAGGATCAGCCGAGTGGTTCTTGTGGGAGAACAACTCCATTTGGCTCACTAACTTCACACACCATCAGGCTTCCAAGCAGCTCTCAAGGAAACTCAGTTTTCACACTCTATGCTTAGTGCCCTTTGAGTGCATTATCTAGGAATGAACCTGGTAGAGCATCCCACACAAACGAATGCTCCACATGCGGGTTTCACATGCCACCAACTCCACATTCACAGGCAACTTCAGCGCCACAGCCGTTTTCAGATAGCCCTCAATGCAAAGGCTCTAGACGCAAATATTGGTGTGAGAGCTAATTCAATCAAGGAAACACTGCATGTTGGTGAAGGGCATATTGAAGAAGGATTAGCCGAGTGGTTCTTGTGGGAGAACAACTCCATTTGGCTCACTAACTTCACACACCATCAGGCTTCCAAGCAGCTCTCAAGGAAACTCAGTTTTCACACTCTATGCTTAGTGCCGTTTGTATGGCTAGGACTGAAATGAACCTGGTAGAGCATCCCACACAAACGAATGCTCCACATGCGGGTTTCACATGCCACCAACTCCACATTCACAGGCAACTTCAGCGCCACAGCCGTTTTCAGATAGCCCTCAATGCAAAGGCTCTAGACGCAAATATTGGTGTGAGAGCTAATTCAATCAAGGAAACACTGCATGTTGGTGAAGGGCATATTGAAGAAGGATCAGCCGAGTGGTTCTTGTGGGAGAACAACTCCATTTGGCTCACTAACTTCACACACCATCAGGCTTCCAAGCAGCTCTCAAGGAAACTCAGTTTTCACACTCTATGCTTAGTGCCCTTTGTATGGCTAGGACTGAAATGAACCTGGTAGAGCATCCCACACAAACGAATGCTCCACATGCGGGTTTCACATGCCACCAACTCCACATTCACAGGCAACTTCAGCGCCACAGCCGTTTTCAGATAGCCCTCAATGCAAAGGCTCTAGACGCAAATATTGGTGTGAGAGCTAATTCAATCAAGGAAACACTGCATGTTGGTGAAGGGCATATTGAAGAAGGATCAGCCGAGTGGTTCTTGTGGGAGAACAACTCCATTTGGCTCACTAACTTCACACACCATCAGGCTTCCAAGCAGCTCTCAAGGAAACTCAGTTTTCACACTCTATGCTTAGTGCCCTTTGAGTGCATTATCTAGGAATGAACCTGGTAGAGCATCCCACACAAACGAATGCTCCACATGCGGGTTTCACATGCCACCAACTCCACATTCACAGGCAACTTCAGCGCCACAGCCGTTTTCAGATAGCCCTCAATGCAAAGGCTCTAGACGCAAATATTGGTGTGAGAGCTAATTCAATCAAGGAAACACTGCATGTTGGTGAAGGGCATATTGAAGAAGGATCAGCCGAGTGGTTCTTGTGGGAGAACAACTCCATTTGGCTCACTAACTTCACACACCATCAGGCTTCCAAGCAGCTCTCAAGGAAACTCAGTTTTCACACTCTATGCTTAGTGCCCTTTGTATGGCTAGGACTGAAATGAACCTGGTAGAGCATCCCACACAAACGAATGCTCCACATGCGGGTTTCACATGCCACCAACTCCACATTCACAGGCAACTTCAGCGCCACAGCCGTTTTCAGATAGCCCTCAATGCAAAGGCTCTAGACGCAAATATTGGTGTGAGAGCTAATTCAATCAAGGAAACACTGCATGTTGGTGAAGGGCATATTGAAGAAGGATCAGCCGAGTGGTTCTTGTGGAGAACAACTCCATTTGGCTCACTAACTTCACACACCATCAGGCTTCCAAGCAGCTCTCAAGGAAACTCAGTTTTCACACTCTATGCTTAGTGCCCTTTGTATGGCTAGGACTGAAATGAACCTGGTAGAGCATCCCACACAAACGAATGCTCCACATGCGGGTTTCACATGCCACCAACTCCACATTCACAGGCAACTTCAGCGCCACAGCCGTTTTCAGATAGCCCTCAATGCAAAGGCTCTAGACACAAATATTGGTGTGAGAGCTAATTCAATCAAGGAAACACTGCATGTTGGTGAAGGGCATATTGAAGAAGGATCAGCCGAGTGGTTCTTGTGGGAGAACAACTCCATTTGGCTCACTAACTTCACACACCATCAGGCTTCCAAGCAGCTCTCAAGGAAACTCAGTTTTCACACTCTATGCTTAGTGCCCTTTGTATGGCTAGGACTGAAATGAACCTGGTAGAGCATCCCACACAAACGAATGCTCCACATGCGGGTTTCACATGCCACCAACTCCACATTCACAGGCAACTTCAGCGCCACAGCCGTTTTCAGATAGCCCTCAATGCAAAGGCTCTAGACGCAAATATTGGTGTGAGAGCTAATTCAATCAAGGAAACACTGCATGTTGGTGAAGGGCATATTGAAGAAGGATCAGCCGAGTGGTTCTTGTGGGAGAACAACTCCATTTGGCTCACTAACTTCACACACCATCAGGCTTCCAAGCAGCTCTCAAGGAAACTCAGTTTTCACACTCTATGCTTAGTGCCCTTTGAGTACCTAGGACTGAAATGAACCTGGTAGAGCATCCCACACAAACGAATGCTCCACATGCGGGTTTCACATGCCACCAACTCCACATTCACAGGCAACTTCAGCGCCACAGCCGTTTTCAGATAGCCCTCGATGCAAAGGCTCTAGACGCAAATATTGGTGTGAGAGCTAATTCAATCAAGGAAACACTGCATGTTGGTGAAGGGCATATTGAAGAAGGATCAGCCGAGTGGTTCTTGTGGGAGAACAACTCCATTTGGCTCACTAACTTCACACACCATCAGGCTTCCAAGCAGCTCTCAAGGAAACTCAGTTTTCACACTCTATGTTTAGTGCCCTTTGAGTGCATTATCTAGGAATGAACCTGGTAGAGCATCCCACACAAACGAATGCTCCACATGCGGGTTTCACATGCCACCAACTCCACATTCACAGGCAACTTCAGCGCCACAGCCCTTTTCAGATAGCCCTCAATGCAAAGGCTCTAGACGCAAATATTGGTGTGAGAGCTAATTCAATCAAGGAAACACTGCATGTTGGTGAAGGGCATATTGAAGAAGGATCAGCCGAGTGGTTCTTGTGGGAGAACAACCCATTTGGCTCACTAACTTCACACACCATCAGGCTTCCAAGCAGCTCTCAAGGAAACTCAGTTTTCACACTCTATGCTTAGTGCCCTTTGAGTGCATTATCTAGGAATGAACCTGGTAGAGCATCCCACACAAACGAATGCTCCACATGCGGGTTTCACATGCCACCAACTCCACATTCACAGGCAACTTCAGCGCCACAGCCGTTTTCAGATAGCCCTCAAAGCAAAGGCTCTAGACGCAAATATTGGTGTGAGAGCTAATTCAATCAAGGAAACACTGCATGTTGGTGAAGGGCATATTGAAGAAGGATCAGCTGAGTGGTTCTTGTGGGAGAACAACTCCATTTGGCTCACTAACTTCACACACCATCAGGCTTCCAAGCAGCTCTCAAGGAAACTCAGTTTTCACACTCTATGCTTAGTGACCTTTGAGTGCATTATCTAGGAATGAACCTGGTAGAGCATCCCACACAAACGAATGCTCCACATGCGGGTTTCACATGCCACCAACTCCACATTCACAGGCAACTTCAGCGCCACAGCCGTTTTCAGATAGCCCTCAATGCAAAGGCTCTAGACGCAAATATTGGTGTGAGAGCTAATTCAATCAAGGAAACACTGCATGTTGGTGAAGGGCATATTGAAGAAGGATCAGCCGAGTGGTTCTTGTGGGAGAACAACTCCATTTGGCTCACTAACTTCACACACCATCAGGCTTCCAAGCAGCTCTCAAGGAAACTCAGTTTTCACACTCTATGCTTAGTGCCCTTAGTATGACTAGGACTGAAATGAACCTGGTAGAGCATCCCACACAAACGAATGCTCCACATGCGGTTTCACATGCCACCAACTCCACATTCACAGGCAACTTCAGCGCCACAGCCGTTTTCAGATAGCCCTCAATGCAAAGGCTCTAGACGCAAATAATGGTGTGAGAGCTAATTCAATCAAGGAAACACTGCATGTTGGTGAAGGGCATATTGAAGAAGGATCAGCCGAGTGGTTCTTGTGGGAGAACAACTCCATTTGGCTCACTAACTTCACACACCATCAGGCTTCCAAGCAGCTCTCAAGGAAACTCAGTTTTCACACTCTATGCTTAGTGCCCTTAGTATGACTAGGACTGAAATGAACCTGTTAGAGCATCCCACACAAACGAATGCTCCACATGCGGGTTTCACATGCCACCAACTCCACATTCACAGGCAACTTCAGCGCCACAGCCGTTTTCAGATAGCCCTCAATGCAAAGGCTCTAGACACAAATATTGGTGTGAGAGCTAATTCAATCAAGGAAACACTGCATGTTGGTGAAGGACATATTGAAGAAGGATCAGCCGAGTGGTTCTTGTGGGAGAACAACTCCATTTGGCTCCCTAACTTCACACACCATCAGGCTTCCAAGCAGCTCTCAAGGAAACTCAGTTTTCACACTCTAAGCTTAGTGCCCTTTGAGTGCATTATCTAGGAATGAACCTGGTAGAGCATCCCACACAAACGAATGCTCCACATGCGGGTTTCACATGCCACCAACTCCACATTCACAGGCAACTTCAGCGCCACAGCCGTTTTTAGATAGCCCTGAAAGAAAAAGCTCTAGACGCAAATATTGGTGTGAGAGCTAATTCAATCAAGGAAACACTGCATGTTGGTGAAGGGCATATTGAAGAAGGATCAGCCGAGTGGTTCTTGTGGGAGAACAACTCCATTTGGCTCACTAACTTCACACACCATCAGGCTTCCAAGCAGCTCTCAAGGAAACTCAGTTTTCACACTCTATGCTTAGTGCCCTTTGTATGGCTAGGACTGAAATGAACCTGGTAGAGCATCCCACACAAACGAATGCTCCACATGCGGGTTTCACATGCCACCAACTCCACATTCACAGGCAACTTCAGCGCCACAGCCGTTTTCAGATAGCCCTCAATGCAAAGGCTCTAGACGCAAATATTGGTGTGAGAGCTAATTCAATCAAGGAAACACTGCATGTTGGTGAAGGGCATATTGAAGAAGGATCAGCCGAGTGGTTCTTGTGGGAGAACAACTCCATTTGGCTCACTAACTTCACACACCATCAGGCTTCCAAGCAGCTCTCAAGGAAACTCAGTTTTCACACTCTATGCTTAGTGCCCTTTGTATGGCTAGGACTGAAATGAACCTGGTAGAGCATCCCACACAAACGAATGCTCCACATGCGGGTTTCACATGCCACCAACTCCACATTCACAGGCAACTTCAGCGCCACAGCCGTTTTCAGATAGCCCTCAATGCAAAGGCTCTAGACGCAAATATTGGTGTGAGAGCTAATTCAATCAAGGAAACACTGCATGTTGGTGAAGGGCATATTGAAGAAGGATCAGCCGAGTGGTTCTTGTGGGAGAACAACTCCATTTGGCTCACTAACTTCACACACCATCAGGCTTCCAAGCAGCTCTCAAGGAAACTCAGTTTTCACACTCTATGCTTAGTGCCCTTTGAGTGCATTATCTAGGAATGAACCTGGTAGAGCATCCCACACAAACAAATGCTCCACATGCGGGTTTCACATGCCACCAACTCCACATTCACAGGCAACTTCAGCGCCACAGCCGTTTTCAGATAGCCCTCAATGCAAAGGCTCTAGACGCAAATATTGGTGTGAGAGCTAATTCAATCAAGGAAACACTGCATGTTGGTGAAGGGCATATTGAAGAAGGATCAGCCGAGTGGTTCTTGTGGGAGAACAACTCCATTTGGCTCACTAACTTCACACACCATCAGGCTTCCAAGCAGCTCTCAAGGAAACTCAGTTTTCACACTCTATGCTTAGTGCCCTTTGTATGGCTAGGACTGAAATGAACCTGGTAGAGCATCCCACACAAACGAATGCTCCACATGCGGGTTTCACATGCCACCAACTCCACATTCACAGGCAACTTCAGCGCCACAGCCGTTTTCAGATAGCCCTCAATGCAAAGGCTCTAGACGCAAATATTGGTGTGAGAGCTAATTCAATCAAGGAAACACTGCATGTTGGTGAAGGGCATATTGAAGAAGGATCAGCCGAGTGGTTCTTGTGGGAGAACAACTCCATTTGGCTCACTAACTTCACACACCATCAGGCTTCCAAGCAGCTCTCAAGGAAACTCAGTTTTCACACTCTATGCTTAGTGCCCTTTGTATGGCTAGGACTGAAAAGAACCTGGTAGAGCATCCCACACAAACAAATTGCTCCACATGCGGGTTTCACATGCCACCAACTCCACATTCACAGGCAACTTCAGCGCCACAGCCGTTTTCAGATAGCCCTCGATGCAAAGGCTCTAGACGCAAATATTGGTGTGAGAGCTAATTCAATCAAGGAAACACTGCATGTTGGTGAAGGGCATATTGAAGAAGGATCAGCCGAGTGGTTCTTGTGGGAGAACAACTCCATTTGGCTCACTAACTTCACACACCATCAGGCTTCAAGCAGCTCTCAAGGAAACTCAGTTTTCACACTCTATGCTTAGTGCCCTTTGTATGGCTAGGACTGAAATGAACCTGGTAGAGCATCCCACACAAACGAATGCTCCACATGCGGGTTTCACATGCCACCAACTCCACATTCACAGGCAACTTCAGCGCCACAGCCGTTTTCAGATAGCCCTCAATGCAAAGGCTCTAGACGCAAATATTGGTGTGAGAGCTAATTCAATCAAGGAAACACTGCATGTTGGTGAAGGGCATATTGAAGAAGGATCAGCCGAGTGGTTCTTGTGGGAGAACAACTCCATTTGGCTCACTAACTTCACACACCATCAGGCTTCCAAGCAGCTCTCAAGGAAACTCAGTTTTCACACTCTATGCTTAGTGCCCTTTGTATGGCTAGGACTGAAATGAACCTGGTAGAGCATCCCACACAAACGAATGCTCCACATGCGGGTTTCACATGCCACCAACTCCACATTCACAGGCAACTTCAGCGCCACAGCCGTTTTCAGATAGCCCTCAATGCAAAGGCTCTAGACGCAAATATTGGTGTGAGAGCTAATTCAATCAAGGAAACACTGCATGTTGGTGAAGGGCATATTGAAGAAGGATCAGCCGAGTGGTTCTTGTGGGAGAACAACTCCATTTGGCTCACTAACTTCACACACCATCAGGCTTCCAAGCAGCTCTCAAGGAAACTCAGTTTTCACACTCTATGCTTAGTGCCCTTTGAGTGCATTATCTAGGAATGAACCTGGTAGAGCATCCCACACAAACAAATGCTCCACATGCGGGTTTCACATGCCACCAACTCCACATTCACAGGCAACTTCAGCGCCACAGCCGTTTTCAGATAGCCCTCAATGCAAAGGCTCTAGACGCAAATATTGGTGTGAGAGCTAATTCAATCAAGGAAACACTGCATGTTGGTGAAGGGCATATTGAAGAAGGATCAGCCGAGTGGTTCTTGTGGGAGAACAACTCCATTTGGCTCACTAACTTCACACACCATCAGGCTTCCAAGCAGCTCTCAAGGAAACTCAGTTTTCACACTCTATGCTTAGTGCCCTTTGTATGGCTAGGACTGAAATGAACCTGGTAGAGCATCCCACACAAACGAATGCTCCACATGCGGGTTTCACATGCCACCAACTCCACATTCACAGGCAACTTCAGCGCCACAGCCGTTTTCAGATAGCCCTCAATGCAAAGGCTCTAGACGCAAATATTGGTGTGAGAGCTAATTCAATCAAGGAAACACTGCATGTTGGTGAAGGGCATATTGAAGAAGGATCAGCCGAGTGGTTCTTGTGGGAGAACAACTCCATTTGGCTCACTAACTTCACACACCATCAGGCTTCCAAGCAGCTCTCAAGGAAACTCAGTTTTCACACTCTATGCTTAGTGCCCTTTGTATGGCTAGGACTGAAAAGAACCTGGTAGAGCATCCCACACAAACAAATGCTCCACATGCGGGTTTCACATGCCACCAACTCCACATTCACAGGCAACTTCAGCGCCACAGCCGTTTTCAGATAGCCCTCGATGCAAAGGCTCTAGACGCAAATATTGGTGTGAGAGCTAATTCAATCAAGGAAACACTGCATGTTGGTGAAGGGCATATTGAAGAAGGATCAGCCGAGTGGTTCTTGTGGGAGAACAACTCCATTTGGCTCACTAACTTCACACACCATCAGGCTTCCAAGCAGCTCTCAAGGAAACTCAGTTTTCACACTCTATGCTTAGTGCCCTTTGTATGGCTAGGACTGAAATGAACCTGGTAGAGCATCCCACACAAACGAATGCTCCACATGCGGGTTTCACATGCCACCAACTCCACATTCACAGGCAACTTCAGCGCCACAGCCGTTTTCAGATAGCCCTCAATGCAAAGGCTCTAGACGCAAATATTGGTGTGAGAGCTAATTCAATCAAGGAAACACTGCATGTTGGTGAAGGGCATATTGAAGAAGGATCAGCCGAGTGGTTCTTGTGGGAGAACAACTCCATTTGGCTCACTAACTTCACACACCATCAGGCTTCCAAGCAGCTCTCAAGGAAACTCAGTTTTCACACTCTATGCTTAGTGCCCTTTGAGTGCATTATCTAGGAATGAACCTGGTAGAGCATCCCACACAAACGAATGCTCCACATGCGGGTTTCACATGCCACCAACTCCACATTCACAGGCAACTTCAGCGCCACAGCCGTTTTCAGATAGCCCTCGATGCAAAGGCTCTAGACGCAAATATTGGTGTGAGAGCTAATTCAATCAAGGAAACACTGCATGTTGGTGAAGGGCATATTGAAGAAGGATCAGCCGAGTGGTTCTTGTGGGAGAACAACTCCATTTGGCTCACTAACTTCACACACCATCAGGCTTCCAAGCAGCTCTCAAGGAAACTCAGTTTTCACACTCTATGCTTAGTGCCCTTTGAGTGCATTATCTAGGAATGAACCTGGTAGAGCATCCCACACAAACGAATGCTCCACATGCGGGTTTCACATGCCACCAACTCCACATTCACAGGCAACTTCAGCGCCACAGCCGTTTTCAGATAGCCCTCGATGCAAAGGCTCTAGACGCAAATATTGGTGTGAGAGCTAATTCAATCAAGGAAACACTGCATGTTGGTGAAGGGCATATTGAAGAAGGATCAGCCGAGTGGTTCTTGTGGGAGAACAACCCATTTGGCTCACTAACTTCACACACCATCAGGCTTCCAAGCAGCTCTCAAGGAAACTCAGTTTTCACACTCTATGCTTAGTGCCCTTTGTATGGCTAGGACTGAAATGAACCTGGTAGAGCATCCCACACAAACGAATGCTCCACATGCGGGTTTCACATGCCACCAACTCCACATTCACAGGCAACTTCAGCGCCACAGCCGTTTTCAGATAGCCCTCAATGCAAAGGCTCTAGACGCAAATATTGGTGTGAGAGCTAATTCAATCAAGGAAACACTGCATGTTGGTGAAGGGCATATTGAAGAAGGATCAGCCGAGTGGTTCTTGTGGGAGAACAACCCATTTGGCTCACTAACTTCACACACCATCAGGCTTCCAAGCAGCTCTCAAGGAAACTCAGTTTTCACACTCTATGCTTAGTGCCCTTTGTATGGCTAGGACTGAAATGAACCTGGTAGAGCATCCCACACAAACGAATGCTCCACATGCGGGTTTCACATGCCACCAACTCCACATTCACAGGCAACTTCAGCGCCACAGCCGTTTTCAGATAGCCCTCAATGCAAAGGCTCTAGACACAAATATTGGTGTGAGAGCTAATTCAATCAAGGAAACACTGCATGTTGGTGAAGGGCATATTGAAGAAGGATCAGCCGAGTGGTTCTTGTGGGAGAACAACTCCATTTGGCTCACTAACTTCACACACCATCAGGCTTCCAAGCAGCTCTCAAGGAAACTCAGTTTTCACACTCTATGCTTAGTGCCCTTTGTATGGCTAGGACTGAAATGAACCTGGTAGAGCATCCCACACAAACGAATGCTCCACATGCGGGTTTCACATGCCACCAACTCCACATTCACAGGCAACTTCAGCGCCATAGCCGTTTTCAGATAGCCCTCAATGCAAAGGCTCTAGACGCAAATATTGGTGTGAGAGCTAATTCAATCAAGGAAACACTGCATGTTGGTGAAGGGCATATTGAAGAAGGATCAGCCGAGTGGTTCTTGTGGGAGAACAACTCCATTTGGCTCACTAACTTCACACACCATCAGGCTTCCAAGCAGCTCTCAAGGAAACTCAGTTTTCACACTCTATGCTTAGTGCCCTTTGAGTGCATTATCTAGGAATGAACCTGGTAGAGCATCCCACACAAACGAATGCTCCACATGCGGGTTTCACATGCCACCAACTCCACATTCACAGGCAACTTCAGCGCCACAGCCGTTTTCAGATAGCCCTCGATGCAAAGGCTCTAGACGCAAATATTGGTGTGAGAGCTAATTCAATCAAGGAAACACTGCATGTTGGTGAAGGGCATATTGAAGAAGGATCAGCCGAGTGGTTCTTGTGGGAGAACAACTCCATTTGGCTCACTAACTTCACACACCATCAGGCTTCCAAGCAGCTCTCAAGGAAACTCAGTTTTCACACTCTATGTTTAGTGCCATTTGAGTGCATTATCTAGGAATGAACCTGGTAGAGCATCCCACACAAACGAATGCTCCACATGCGGGTTTCACATGCCACCAACTCCACATTCACAGGCAACTTCAGCGCCACAGCCGTTTTCAGATAGCCCTCAATGCAAAGGCTCTAGACGCAAATATTGGTGTGAGAGCTAATTCAATCAAGGAAACACTGCATGTTGGTGAAGGGCATATTGAAGAAGGATCAGCCGAGTGGTTCTTGTGGGAGAACAACCCATTTGGCTCACTAACTTCACACACCATCAGGCTTCCAAGCAGCTCTCAAGGAAACTCAGTTTTCACACTCTATGCTTAGTGCCCTTTGAGTGCATTATCTAGGAATGAACCTGGTAGAGCATCCCACACAAACGAATGCTCCACATGCGGGTTTCACATGCCACCAACTCCACATTCACAGGCAACTTCAGCGCCACAGCCGTTTTCAGATAGCCCTCAATGCAAAGGCTCTAGACGCAAATATTGGTGTGAGAGCTAATTCAATCAAGGAAACACTGCATGTTGGTGAAGGGCATATTGAAGAAGGATCAGCCGAGTGGTTCTTGTGGGAGAACAACCCATTTGGCTCACTAACTTCACACACCATCAGGCTTCAAAGCAGCTCTCAAGGAAACTCAGTTTTCACACTCTATGCTTAGTGCCCTTTGAGTGCATTATCTAGGAATGAACCTGGTAGAGCATCCCACACAAACGAATGCTCCACATGCGGGTTTCACATGCCACCAACTCCACATTCACAGGCAACTTCAGCGCCACAGCCGTTTTCAGATAGCCCTCAATGCAAAGGCTCTAGACGCAAATATTGGTGTGAGAGCTAATTCAATCAAGGAAACACTGCATGTTGGTGAAGGGCATATTGAAGAAGGATCAGCCGAGTGGTTCTTGTCGGAGAACAACTCCATTTGGCTCACTAACTTCACACACCATCAGGCTTCCAAGCAGCTCTCAAGGAAACTCAGTTTTCACACTCTATGCTTAGTGCCCTTTGAGTGCATTATCTAGGAATGAACCTGGTAGAGCATCCCACACAAACGAATGCTCCACATGCGGGTTTCACATGCCACCAACTCCACATTCACAGGCAACTTCAGCGCCACAGCCGTTTTCAGATAGCCCTCAATGCAAAGGCTCTAGACGCAAATAATGGTGTGAGAGCTAATTCAATCAAGGAAACACTGCATGTTGGTGAAGGGCATATTGAAGAAGGATCAGCCGAGTGGTTCTTGTGGGAGAACAACTCCATTTGGCTCACTAACTTCACACACCATCAGGCTTCCAAGCAGCTCTCAAGGAAACTCAGTTTTCACACTCTATGCTTAGTGCCCTTTGAGTGCATTATCTAGGAATGAACCTGGTAGAGCATCCCACACAAATGAATGCTCCACATGCGGGTTTCACATGCCACCAACTCCACATTCACAGGCAACTTCAGCGCCACAGCCGTTTTCAGATAGCCCTCAATGCAAAGGCTCTAGACGCAAATATTGGTGTGAGAGCTAATTCAATCAAGGAAACACTGCATGTTGGTGAAGGGCATATTGAAGAAGGATCAGCCGAGTGGTTCTTGTGGGAGAACAACTCCATTTGGCTCACTAACTTCACACACCATCAGGCTTCCAAGCAGCTCTCAAGGAAACTCAGTTTTCACACTCTATGCTTAGTGCCCTTTGAGTGCATTATCTAGGAATGAACCTGGTAGAGCATCCCACACAAACGAATGCTCCACATGCGGGTTTCACATGCCACCAACTCCACATTCACAGGCAACTTCAGCGCCACAGCCGTTTTCAGATAGCCCTCAATGCAAAGGCTCTAGACGCAAATATTGGTGTGAGAGCTAATTCAATCAAGGAAACACTGCATGTTGGTGAAGGGCATATTGAAGAAGGATCAGCCGAGTGGTTCTTGTGGGAGAACAACCCATTTGGCTCACTAACTTCACACACCATCAGGCTTCCAAGCAGCTCTCAAGGAAACTCAGTTTTCACACTCTATGCTTAGTGCCCTTTGTATGGCTAGGACTGAAATGAACCTGGTAGAGCATCCCACACAAACGAATGCTCCACATGCGGGTTTCACATGCCACCAACTCCACATTCACAGGCAACTTCAGCGCCACAGCCGTTTTCAGATAGCCCTCAATGCAAAGGCTCTAGACACAAATATTGGTGTGAGAGCTAATTCAATCAAGGAAACACTGCATGTTGGTGAAGGGCATATTGAAGAAGGATCAGCCGAGTGGTTCTTGTGGGAGAACAACTCCATTTGGCTCACTAACTTCACACACCATCAGGCTTCCAAGCAGCTCTCAAGGAAACTCAGTTTTCACACTCTATGCTTAGTGCCCTTTGTATGGCTAGGACTGAAATGAACCTGGTAGAGCATCCCACACAAACGAATGCTCCACATGCGGGTTTCACATGCCACCAACTCCACATTCACAGGCAACTTCAGCGTCACAGCCGTTTTCAGATAGCCCTCAATGCAAAGGCTCTAGACGCAAATATTGGTGTGAGAGCTAATTCAATCAAGGAAACACTGCATGTTGGTGAAGGGCATATTGAAGAAGGATCAGCCGAGTGGTTCTTGTGGGAGAACAACTCCATTTGGCTCACTAACTTCACACACCATCAGGCTTCCAAGCAGCTCTCAAGGAAACTCAGTTTTCACACTCTATGCTTAGTGCCCTTTGAGTGCATTATCTAGGAATGAACCTGGTAGAGCATCCCACACAAACGAATGCTCCACATGCGGGTTTCACATGCCACCAACTCCACATTCACAGGCAACTTCAGCGCCACAGCCGTTTTCAGATAGCCCTCGATGCAAAGGCTCTAGACGCAAATATTGGTGTGAGAGCTAATTCAATCAAGGAAACACTGCATGTTGGTGAAGGGCATATTGAAGAAGGATCAGCCGAGTGGTTCTTGTGGGAGAACAACTCCATTTGGCTCACTAACTTCACACACCATCAGGCTTCCAAGCAGCTCTCAAGGAAACTCAGTTTTCACACTCTATGTTTAGTGCCATTTGAGTGCATTATCTAGGAATGAACCTGGTAGAGCATCCCACACAAACGAATGCTCCACATGCGGGTTTCACATGCCACCAACTCCACATTCACAGGCAACTTCAGCGCCACAGCCGTTTTCAGATAGCCCTCAATGCAAAGGCTCTAGACGCAAATATTGGTGTGAGAGCTAATTCAATCAAGGAAACACTGCATGTTGGTGAAGGGCATATTGAAGAAGGATCAGCCGAGTGGTTCTTGTGGGAGAACAACCCATTTGGCTCACTAACTTCACACACCATCAGGCTTCCAAGCAGCTCTCAAGGAAACTCAGTTTTCACACTCTATGCTTAGTGCCCTTTGAGTGCATTATCTAGGAATGAACCTGGTAGAGCATCCCACACAAACGAATGCTCCACATGCGGGTTTCACATGCCACCAACTCCACATTCACAGGCAACTTCAGCGCCACAGCCGTTTTCAGATAGCCCTCAATGCAAAGGCTCTAGACGCAAATATTGGTGTGAGAGCTAATTCAATCAAGGAAACACTGCATGTTGGTGAAGGGCATATTGAAGAAGGATCAGCCGAGTGGTTCTTGTGGGAGAACAACCCATTTGGCTCACTAACTTCACACACCATCAGGCTTCCAAGCAGCTCTCAAGGAAACTCAGTTTTCACACTCTATGCTTAGTGCCCTTTGAGTGCATTATCTAGGAATGAACCTGGTAGAGCATCCCACACAAACGAATGCTCCACATGCGGGTTTCACATGCCACCAACTCCACATTCACAGGCAACTTCAGCGCCACAGCCGTTTTCAGATAGCCCTCAATGCAAAGGCTCTAGACGCAAATATTGGTGTGAGAGCTAATTCAATCAAGGAAACACTGCATGTTGGTGAAGGGCATATTGAAGAAGGATCAGCCGAGTGGTTCTTGTGGGAGAACAACCCATTTGGCTCACTAACTTCACACAGCATCAGGCTTCCAAGCAGCTCTCAAGGAAACTCAGTTTTCACACTCTATGCTTAGTGCCCTTTGAGTGCATTATCTAGGAATGAACCTGGTAGAGCATCCCACACAAACGAATGCTCCACATGCGGGTTTCACATGCCACCAACTCCACATTCACAGGCAACTTCAGCGCCACAGCCGTTTTCAGATAGCCCTCAATGCAAAGGCTCTAGACGCAAATATTGGTGTGAGAGCTAATTCAATCAAGGAAACACTGCATGTTGGTGAAGGGCATATTGAAGAAGGATCAGCCGAGTGGTTCTTGTCGGAGAACAACTCCATTTGGCTCACTAACTTCACACACCATCAGGCTTCCAAGCAGCTCTCAAGGAAACTCAGTTTTCACACTCTATGCTTAGTGCCCTTTGAGTGCATTATCTAGGAATGAACCTGGTAGAGCATCCCACACAAACGAATGCTCCACATGCGGGTTTCACATGCCACCAACTCCACATTCACAGGCAACTTCAGCGCCACAGCCGTTTTCAGATAGCCCTCAATGCAAAGGCTCTAGACGCAAATAATGGTGTGAGAGCTAATTCAATCAAGGAAACACTGCATGTTGGTGAAGGGCATATTGAAGAAGGATCAGCCGAGTGGTTCTTGTGGGAGAACAACTCCATTTGGCTCACTAACTTCACACACCATCAGGCTTCCAAGCAGCTCTCAAGGAAACTCAGTTTTCACACTCTATGCTTAGTGCCCTTTGAGTGCATTATCTAGGAATGAACCTGGTAGAGCATCCCACACAAATGAATGCTCCACATGCGGGTTTCACATGCCACCAACTCCACATTCACAGGCAACTTCAGCGCCACAGCCGTTTTCAGATAGCCCTCAATGCAAAGGCTCTAGACGCAAATATTGGTGTGAGAGCTAATTCAATCAAGGAAACACTGCATGTTGGTGAAGGGCATATTGAAGAAGGATCAGCCGAGTGGTTCTTGTGGGAGAACAACTCCATTTGGCTCACTAACTTCACACACCATCAGGCTTCCAAGCAGCTCTCAAGGAAACTCAGTTTTCACACTCTATGCTTAGTGCCCTTTGAGTGCATTATCTAGGAATGAACCTGGTAGAGCATCCCACACAAACGAATGCTCCACATGCGGGTTTCACATGCCACCAACTCCACATTCACAGGCAACTTCAGCGCCACAGCCGTTTTCAGATAGCCCTCAATGCAAAGGCTCTAGACGCAAATATTGGTGTGAGAGCTAATTCAATCAAGGAAACACTGCATGTTGGTGAAGGGCATATTGAAGAAGGATCAGCCGAGTGGTTCTTGTGGGAGAACAACCCATTTGGCTCACTAACTTCACACACCATCAGGCTTCCAAGCAGCTCTCAAGGAAACTCAGTTTTCACACTCTATGCTTAGTGCCCTTTGAGTGCATTATCTAGGAATGAACCTGGTAGAGCATCCCACACAAACGAATGCTCCACATGCGGGTTTCACATGCCACCAACTCCACATTCACAGGCAACTTCAGCGCCACAGCCGTTTTCAGATAGCCCTCAAAGCAAAGGCTCTAGACGCAAATATTGGTGTGAGAGCTAATTCAATCAAGGAAACACTGCATGTTGGTGAAGGGCATATTGAAGAAGGATCAGCTGAGTGGTTCTTGTGGGAGAACAACTCCATTTGGCTCACTAACTTCACACACCATCAGGCTTCCAAGCAGCTCTCAAGGAAACTCAGTTTTCACACTCTATGCTTAGTGCCCTTTGAGTGCATTATCTAGGAATGAACCTGGTAGAGCATCCCACACAAACGAATGCTCCACATGCGGGTTTCACATGCCACCAACTCCACATTCACAGGCAACTTCAGCGCCACAGCCGTTTTCAGATAGCCCTCAATGCAAAGGCTCTAGACGCAAATATTGGTGTGAGAGCTAATTCAATCAAGGAAACACTGCATGTTGGTGAAGGGCATATTGAAGAAGGATCAGCCGAGTGGTTCTTGTGGGAGAACAACTCCATTTGGCTCACTAACTTCACACACCATCAGGCTTCCAAGCAGCTCTCAAGGAAACTCAGTTTTCACACTCTATGCTTAGTGCCCTTAGTATGACTAGGACTGAAATGAACCTGGTAGAGCATCCCACACAAACGAATGCTCCACATGCGGTTTCACATGCCACCAACTCCACATTCACAGGCAACTTCAGCGCCACAGCCGTTTTCAGATAGCCCTCAATGCAAAGGCTCTAGACGCAAATAATGGTGTGAGAGCTAATTCAATCAAGGAAACACTGCATGTTGGTGAAGGGCATATTGAAGAAGGATCAGCCGAGTGGTTCTTGTGGGAGAACAACTCCATTTGGCTCACTAACTTCACACACCATCAGGCTTCCAAGCAGCTCTCAAGGAAACTCAGTTTTCACACTCTATGCTTAGTGCCCTTAGTATGACTAGGACTGAAATGAACCTGTTAGAGCATCCCACACAAACGAATGCTCCACATGCGGGTTTCACATGCCACCAACTCCACATTCACAGGCAACTTCAGCGCCACAGCCGTTTTCAGATAGCCCTCAATGCAAAGGCTCTAGACACAAATATTGGTGTGAGAGCTAATTCAATCAAGGAAACACTGCATGTTGGTGAAGGACATATTGAAGAAGGATCAGCCGAGTGGTTCTTGTGGGAGAACAACTCCATTTGGCTCCCTAACTTCACACACCATCAGGCTTCCAAGCAGCTCTCAAGGAAACTCAGTTTTCACACTCTAAGCTTAGTGCCCTTTGAGTGCATTATCTAAGAATGAACCTGGTAGAGCATCCCACACAAACGAATGCTCCACATGCGGGTTTCACATGCCACCAACTCCACATTCACAGGCAACTTCAGCGCCACAGCCGTTTTTAGATAGCCCTGAAAGAAAAAGCTCTAGACGCAAATATTGGTGTGAGAGCTAATTCAATCAAGGAAACACTGCATGTTGGTGAAGGGCATATTGAAGAAGGATCAGCCGAGTGGTTCTTGTGGGAGAACAACTCCATTTGGCTCACTAACTTCACACACCATCAGGCTTCCAAGCAGCTCTCAAGGAAACTCAGTTTTCACACTCTATGCTTAGTGCCCTTTGTATGGCTAGGACTGAAATGAACCTGGTAGAGCATCCCACACAAACGAATGCTCCACATGCGGGTTTCACATGCCACCAACTCCACATTCACAGGCAACTTCAGCGCCACAGCCGTTTTCAGATAGCCCTCAATGCAAAGGCTCTAGACGCAAATATTGGTGTGAGAGCTAATTCAATCAAGGAAACACTGCATGTTGGTGAAGGGCATATTGAAGAAGGATCAGCCGAGTGGTTCTTGTGGGAGAACAACTCCATTTGGCTCACTAACTTCACACACCATCAGGCTTCCAAGCAGCTCTCAAGGAAACTCAGTTTTCACACTCTATGCTTAGTGCCCTTTGTATGGCTAGGACTGAAATGAACCTGGTAGAGCATCCCACACAAACGAATGCTCCACATGCGGGTTTCACATGCCACCAACTCCACATTCACAGGCAACTTCAGCGCCACAGCCGTTTTCAGATAGCCCTCAATGCAAAGGCTCTAGACGCAAATATTGGTGTGAGAGCTAATTCAATCAAGGAAACACTGCATGTTGGTGAAGGGCATATTGAAGAAGGATCAGCCGAGTGGTTCTTGTGGGAGAACAACTCCATTTGGCTCACTAACTTCACACACCATCAGGCTTCCAAGCAGCTCTCAAGGAAACTCAGTTTTCACACTCTATGCTTAGTGCCCTTTGAGTGCATTATCTAGGAATGAACCTGGTAGAGCATCCCACACAAACAAATGCTCCACATGCGGGTTTCACATGCCACCAACTCCACATTCACAGGCAACTTCAGCGCCACAGCCGTTTTCAGATAGCCCTCAATGCAAAGGCTCTAGACGCAAATATTGGTGTGAGAGCTAATTCAATCAAGGAAACACTGCATGTTGGTGAAGGGCATATTGAAGAAGGATCAGCCGAGTGGTTCTTGTGGGAGAACAACTCCATTTGGCTCACTAACTTCACACACCATCAGGCTTCCAAGCAGCTCTCAAGGAAACTCAGTTTTCACACTCTATGCTTAGTGCCCTTTGTATGGCTAGGACTGAAATGAACCTGGTAGAGCATCCCACACAAACGAATGCTCCACATGCGGGTTTCACATGCCACCAACTCCACATTCACAGGCAACTTCAGCGCCACAGCCGTTTTCAGATAGCCCTCAATGCAAAGGCTCTAGACGCAAATATTGGTGTGAGAGCTAATTCAATCAAGGAAACACTGCATGTTGGTGAAGGGCATATTGAAGAAGGATCAGCCGAGTGGTTCTTGTGGGAGAACAACTCCATTTGGCTCACTAACTTCACACACCATCAGGCTTCCAAGCAGCTCTCAAGGAAACTCAGTTTTCACACTCTATGCTTAGTGCCCTTTGTATGGCTAGGACTGAAATGAACCTGGTAGAGCATCCCACACAAACGAATGCTCCACATGCGGGTTTCACATGCCACCAACTCCACATTCACAGGCAACTTCAGCGCCACAGCCGTTTTCAGATAGCCCTCAATGCAAAGGCTCTAGACGCAAATATTGGTGTGAGAGCTAATTCAATCAAGGAAACACTGCATGTTGGTGAAGGGCATATTGAAGAAGGATCAGCCGAGTGGTTCTTGTGGGAGAACAACTCCATTTGGCTCACTAACTTCACACACCATCAGGCTTCCAAGCAGCTCTCAAGGAAACTCAGTTTTCACACTCTATGCTTAGTGCCCTTTGTATGGCTAGGACTGAAATGAACCTGGTAGAGCATCCCACACAAACGAATGCTCCACATGCGGGTTTCACATGCCACCAACTCCACATTCACAGGCAACTTCAGCGCCACAGCCGTTTTCAGATAGCCCTCAATGCAAAGGCTCTAGACGCAAATATTGGTGTGAGAGCTAATTCAATCAAGGAAACACTGCATGTTGGTGAAGGGCATATTGAAGAAGGATCAGCCGAGTGGTTCTTGTGGGAGAACAACTCCATTTGGCTCACTAACTTCACACACCATCAGGCTTCCAAGCAGCTCTCAAGGAAACTCAGTTTTCACACTCTATGCTTAGTGCCCTTTGAGTACCTAGGACTGAAATGAACCTGGTAGAGCATCCCACACAAACGAATGCTCCACATGCGGGTTTCACATGCCACCAACTCCACATTCACAGGCAACTTCAGCGCCACAGCCGTTTTCAGATAGCCCTCGATGCAAAGGCTCTAGACGCAAATATTGGTGTGAGAGCTAATTCAATCAAGGAAACACTGCATGTTGGTGAAGGGCATATTGAAGAAGGATCAGCCGAGTGGTTCTTGTGGGAGAACAACTCCATTTGGCTCACTAACTTCACACACCATCAGGCTTCCAAGCAGCTCTCAAGGAAACTCAGTTTTCACACTCTATGTTTAGTGCCCTTTGAGTGCATTATCTAGGAATGAACCTGGTAGAGCATCCCACACAAACGAATGCTCCACATGCGGGTTTCACATGCCACCAACTCCACATTCACAGGCAACTTCAGCGCCACAGCCGTTTTCAGATAGCCCTCAATGCAAAGGCTCTAGACGCAAATATTGGTGTGAGAGCTAATTCAATCAAGGAAACACTGCATGTTGGTGAAGGGCATATTGAAGAAGGATCAGCCGAGTGGTTCTTGTGGGAGAACAACCCATTTGGCTCACTAACTTCACACACCATCAGGCTTCCAAGCAGCTCTCAAGGAAACTCAGTTTTCACACTCTATGCTTAGTGCCCTTTGTATGGCTAGGACTGAAATGAACCTGGTAGAGCATCCCACACAAACGAATGCTCCACATGCGGGTTTCACATGCCACCAACTCCACATTCACAGGCAACTTCAGCGCCACAGCCGTTTTCAGATAGCCCTCAATGCAAAGGCTCTAGACACAAATATTGGTGTGAGAGCTAATTCAATCAAGGAAACACTGCATGTTGGTGAAGGGCATATTGAAGAAGGATCAGCCGAGTGGTTCTTGTGGGAGAACAACTCCATTTGGCTCACTAACTTCACACACCATCAGGCTTCCAAGCAGCTCTCAAGGAAACTCAGTTTTCACACTCTATGCTTAGTGCCCTTTGTATGGCTAGGACTGAAATGAACCTGGTAGAGCATCCCACACAAACGAATGCTCCACATGCGGGTTTCACATGCCACCAACTCCACATTCACAGGCAACTTCAGCGCCATCAGCCGTTTTCAGATAGCCCTCAATGCAAAGGCTCTAGACGCAAATATTGGTGTGAGAGCTAATTCAATCAAGGAAACACTGCATGTTGGTGAAGGGCATATTGAAGAAGGATCAGCCGAGTGGTTCTTGTGGGAGAACAACTCCATTTGGCTCACTAACTTCACACACCATCAGGCTTCCAAGCAGCTCTCAAGGAAACTCAGTTTTCACACTCTATGCTTAGTGCCCTTTGAGTGCATTATCTAGGAATGAACCTGGTAGAGCATCCCACACAAACGAATGCTCCACATGCGGGTTTCACATGCCACCAACTCCACATTCACAGGCAACTTCAGCGCCACAGCCGTTTTCAGATAGCCCTCGATGCAAAGGCTCTAGACGCAAATATTGGTGTGAGAGCTAATTCAATCAAGGAAACACTGCATGTTGGTGAAGGGCATATTGAAGAAGGATCAGCCGAGTGGTTCTTGTGGGAGAACAACTCCATTTGGCTCACTAACTTCACACACCATCAGGCTTCCAAGCAGCTCTCAAGGAAACTCAGTTTTCACACTCTATGTTTAGTGCCCTTTGAGTGCATTATCTAGGAATGAACCTGGTAGAGCATCCCACACAAACGAATGCTCCACATGCGGGTTTCACATGCCACCAACTCCACATTCACAGGCAACTTCAGCGCCACAGCCGTTTTCAGATAGCCCTCAATGCAAAGGCTCTAGACGCAAATATTGGTGTGAGAGCTAATTCAATCAAGGAAACACTGCATGTTGGTGAAGGGCATATTGAAGAAGGATCAGCCGAGTGGTTCTTGTGGGAGAACAACCCATTTGGCTCACTAACTTCACACACCATCAGGCTTCCAAGCAGCTCTCAAGGAAACTCAGTTTTCACACTCTATGCTTAGTGCCCTTTGAGTGCATTATCTAGGAATGAACCTGGTAGAGCATCCCACACAAACGAATGCTCCACATGCGGGTTTCACATGCCACCAACTCCACATTCACAGGCAACTTCAACGCCACAGCCGTTTTCAGATAGCCCTCAATGCAAAGGCTCTAGACGCAAATAATGGTGTGAGAGCTAATTCAATCAAGGAAACACTGCATGTTGGTGAAGGGCATATTGAAGAAGGATCAGCCGAGTGGTTCTTGTGGGAGAACAACTCCATTTGGCTCACTAACTTCACACACCATCAGGCTTCCAAGCAGCTCTCAAGGAAACGCAGTTTTCACACTCTATGCTTTGTGCCCTTAGTATGACTAGGACTGAAATGAACCTGTTAGAGCATCCCACACAAACGAATGCTCCACATGCGGGTTTCACATGCCACCAACTCCACATTCACAGGCAACTTCAGCGCCACAGCCGTTTTCAGATAGCCCTCAATGCAAAGGCTCTAGACGCAAATACTGGTGTGAGAGCTAATTCAATCAAGGAAACACTGCATGTTGGTGAAGGACATATTGAAGAAGGATCAGCCGAGTGGTTCTTGTGGGAGAACAACTCCATTTGGCTCACTAACTTCACACACCATCAGGCTTCCAAGCAGCTCTCAAGGAAACTCAGTTTTCACACTCTAAGCTTAGTGCCCTTTGAGTGCATTATCTAGGAATGAACCTGGTAGAGCATCCCACACAAACGAATGCTCCACATGCGGGTTTCACATGCCACCAACTCCACATTCACAGGCAACTTCAGCGCCACAGCCGTTTTCAAATAGCCCTGAAAGCAAAGGCTCTAGACGCAAATATTGGTGTGAGAGCTAATTCAATCAAGGAAACACTGCATGTTGGTGAAGGGCATATTGAAGAAGGATCAGCCGAGTGGTTCTTGTGGGAGAACAACTCCATTTGGCTCACTAACTTCACACACCATCAGGCATCCAAGCAGCTCTCAAGGAAACTCAGTTTTCACACTCTATGCTTAGTGCCCTTTGAGTGCATTATCTAGGAATGAACCTGGTAGAGCATCCCACACAAACGAATGCTCCACATGCGGGTTTCACATGCCACCAACTCCACATTCACAGGCAACTTCAGCGCCACAGCCGTTTTCAGATAGCCCTCAATGCAAAGGCTCTAGACGCAAATATTGGTGTGAGAGCTAATTCAATCAAGGAAACACTGCATGTTGGTGAAGGGCATATTGAAGAAGGATCAGCCGAGTGGTTCTTGTGGGAGAACAACTCCATTTGGCTCACTAACTTCACACACCATCAGGCTTCCAAGCAGCTCTCAAGGAAACTCGGTTTTCACACTCTATGCTTAGTGCCCTTTGTATGGCTAGGACTGAAATGAACCTGGTAGAGCATCCCACACAAACGAATGCTCCACATGCGGGTTTCACATGCCACCAACTCCACATTCACAGGCAACTTCAGCGCCACAGCCGTTTTCAGATAGCCCTCAATGCAAAGGCTCTAGACGCAAATATTGGTGTGAGAGCTAATTCAATCAAGGAAACACTGCATGTTGGTGAAGGGCATATTGAAGAAGGATCAGCCGAGTGGTTCTTGTGGGAGAACAACTCCATTTGGCTCACTAACTTCACACACCATCAGGCTTCCAAGCAGCTCTCAAGGAAACTCAGTTTTCACACTCTATGCTTAGTGCCCTTTTTATGGCTAGGACTGAAATGAACCTGGTAGAGCATCCCACACAAACGAATGCTCCACATGCGGGTTTCACATGCCACCAACTCCACATTCACAGGCAACTTCAGCGCCACAGCCGTTTTCAGATAGCCCTCAATGCAAAGGCTCTAGACGCAAATATTGGTGTGAGAGCTAATTCAATCAAGGAAACACTGCAAGTGGGTGAAGGGCATATTGAAGAAGGATCAGCCGAGTGGTTCTTGTGGGAGAACAACTCCATTTGGCTCACTAACTTCACACACCATCAGGCTTCCAAGCAGCTCTCAAGGAAACTCAGTTTTCACACTCTATGCTTAGTGCCCTTTGTATGGCTAGGACTGAAATGAACCTGGTAGAGCATCCCACACAAACGAATGCTCCACATGCGGGTTTCACATGCCACCAACTCCACATTCACAGGCAACTTCAGCGCCACAGCCGTTTTCAGATAGCCCTCAATGCAAAGGCTCTAGACGCAAATATTGGTGTGAGAGCTAATTCAATCAAGGAAACACTGCATGTTGGTGAAGGGCATATTGAAGAAGGATCAGCCGAGTGGTTCTTGTGGGAGAACAACTCCATTTGGCTCACTAACTTCACACACCATCAGGCTTCCAAGCAGCTCTCAAGGAAACTCAGTTTTCACACTCTATGCTTAGTGCCCTTTGTATGGCTAGGACTGAAATGAACCTGGTAGAGCATCCCACACAAACGAATGCTCCACATGCGGGTTTCACATGCCACCAACTCCACATTCACAGGCAACTTCAGCGCCACAGCCGTTTTCAGATAGCCCTCAATGCAAAGGCTCTAGACGCAAATATTGGTGTGAGAGCTAATTCAATCAAGGAAACACTGCATGTTGGTGAAGGGCATATTGAAGAAGGATCAGCCGAGTGGTTCTTGTGGGAGAACAACTCCATTTGGCTCACTAACTTCACACACCATCAGGCTTCCAAGCAGCTCTCAAGGAAACTCAGTTTTCACACTCTATGCTTAGTGCCCTTTGAGTGCATTATCTAGGAATGAACCTGGTAGAGCATCCCACACAAACAAATGCTCCACATGCGGGTTTCACATGCCACCAACTCCACATTCACAGGCAACTTCAGCGCCACAGCCGTTTTCAGATAGCCCTCAATGCAAAGGCTCTAGACGCAAATATTGGTGTGAGAGCTAATTCAATCAAGGAAACACTGCATGTTGGTGAAGGGCATATTGAAGAAGGATCAGCCGAGTGGTTCTTGTGGGAGAACAACTCCATTTGGCTCACTAACTTCACACACCATCAGGCTTCCAAGCAGCTCTCAAGGAAACTCAGTTTTCACACTCTATGCTTAGTGCCCTTTGTATGGCTAGGACTGAAATGAACCTGGTAGAGCATCCCACACAAACGAATGCTCCACATGCGGGTTTCACATGCCACCAACTCCACATTCACAGGCAACTTCAGCGCCACAGCCGTTTACAGATAGCCCTCAATGCAAAGGCTCTAGACGCAAATATTGGTGTGAGAGCTAATTCAATCAAGGAAACACTGCATGTTGGTGAAGGGCATATTGAAGAAGGATCAGCCGAGTGGTTCTTGTGGGAGAACAACTCCATTTGGCTCACTAACTTCACACACCATCAGGCTTCCAAGCAGCTCTCAAGGAAACTCAGTTTTCACACTCTATGCTTAGTGCCCTTTGTATGGCTAGGACTGAAATGAACCTGGTAGAGCATCCCACACAAACGAATGCTCCACATGCGGGTTTCACATGCCACCAACTCCACATTCACAGGCAACTTCAGCGCCACAGCCGTTTTCAGATAGCCCTCGATGCAAAGGCTCTAGACGCAAATATTGGTGTGAGAGCTAATTCAATCAAGGAAACACTGCATGTTGGTGAAGGGCATATTGAAGAAGGATCAGCCGAGTGGTTCTTGTGGGAGAACAACTCCATTTGGCTCACTAACTTCACACACCATCAGGCTTCCAAGCAGCTCTCAAGGAAACTCAGTTTTCACACTCTATGCTTAGTGCCCTTTGAGTGCATTATCTAGGAATGAACCTGGTAGAGCATCCCACACAAACGAATGCTCCACATGCGGGTTTCACATGCCACCAACTCCACATTCACAGGCAACTTCAGCGCCACAGCCGTTTTCAGATAGCCCTCAATGCAAAGGCTCTAGACGCAAATATTGGTGTGAGAGCTAATTCAATCAAGGAAACACTGCATGTTGGTGAAGGGCATATTGAAGAAGGATCAGCCGAGTGGTTCTTGTGGGAGAACAACTCCATTTGGCTCACTAACTTCACACACCATCAGGCTTCCAAGCAGCTCTCAAGGAAACTCAGTTTTCACACTCTATGCTTAGTGCCCTTTGTATGGCTAGGACTGAAATGAACCTGGTAGAGCATCCCACACAAACGAATGCTCCACATGCGGGTTTCACATGCCACCAACTCCACATTCACAGGCAACTTCAGCGCCACAGCCGTTTTCAGATAGCCCTCAATGCAAAGGCTCTAGACGCAAATATTGGTGTGAGAGCTAATTCAATCAAGGAAACACTGCATGTTGGTGAAGGGCATATTGAAGAAGGATCAGCCGAGTGGTTCTTGTGGGAGAACAACTCCATTTGGCTCACTAACTTCACACACCATCAGGCTTCCAAGCAGCTCTCAAGGAAACTCAGTTTTCACACTCTATGCTTAGTGCCCTTTGAGTGCATTATCTAGGAATGAACCTGGTAGAGCATCCCACACAAACGAATGCTCCACATGCGGGTTTCACATGCCACCAACTCCACATTCACAGGCAACTTCAGCGCCACAGCCGTTTTCAGATAGCCCTCGATGCAAAGGCTCTAGACGCAAATATTGGTGTGAGAGCTAATTCAATCAAGGAAACACTGCATGTTGGTGAAGGGCATATTGAAGAAGGATCAGCCGAGTGGTTCTTGTGGGAGAACAACTCCATTTGGCTCACTAACTTCACACACCATCAGGCTTCCAAGCAGCTCTCAAGGAAACTCAGTTTTCACACTCTATGTTAGTGCCCTTTGAGTGCATTATCTAGGAATGAACCTGGTAGAGCATCCCACACAAACGAATGCTCCACATGCGGGTTTCACATGCCACCAACTCCACATTCACAGGCAACTTCAGCGCCACAGCCGTTTTCAGATAGCCCTCAATGCAAAGGCTCTAGACGCAAATATTGGTGTGAGAGCTAATTCAATCAAGGAAACACTGCATGTTGGTGAAGGGCATATTGAAGAAGGATCAGCCGAGTGGTTCTTGTGGGAGAACAACCCATTTGGCTCACTAACTTCACACACCATCAGGCTTCCAAGCAGCTCTCAAGGAAACTCAGTTTTTCACACTCTATGCTTAGTGCCCTTTGTATGGCTAGGACTGAAATGAACCTGGTAGAGCATCCCACACAAACGAATGCTCCACATGCGGGTTTCACATGCCACCAACTCCACATTCACAGGCAACTTCAGCGCCACAGCCGTTTTCAGATAGCCCTCAATGCAAAGGCTCTAGACGCAAATATTGGTGTGAGAGCTAATTCAATCAAGGAAACACTGCATGTTGGTGAAGGGCATATTGAAGAAGGATCAGCCGAGTGGTTCTTGTGGGAGAACAACTCCATTTGGCTCACTAACTTCACACACCATCAGGCTTCCAAGCAGCTCTCAAGGAAACTCAGTTTTCACACTCTATGCTTAGTGCCCTTTGTATGGCTAGGACTGAAATGAACCTGGTAGAGCATCCCACACAAACGAATGCTCCACATGCGGGTTTCACATGCCACCAACTCCACATTCACAGGCAACTTCAGCGCCATAGCCGTTTTCAGATAGCCCTCAATGCAAAGGCTCTAGACGCAAATATTGGTGTGAGAGCTAATTCAATCAAGGAAACACTGCATGTTGGTGAAGGGCATATTGAAGAAGGATCAGCCGAGTGGTTCTTGTGGGAGAACAACTCCATTTGGCTCACTAACTTCACACACCATCAGGCTTCCAAGCAGCTCTCAAGGAAACTCAGTTTTCACACTCTATGCTTAGTGCCCTTTGAGTGCATTATCTAGGAATGAACCTGGTAGAGCATCCCACACAAACGAATGCTCCACATGCGGGTTTCACATGCCACCAACTCCACATTCACAGGCAACTTCAGCGCCACAGCCGTTTTCAGATAGCCCTCGATGCAAAGGCTCTAGACGCAAATATTGGTGTGAGAGCTAATTCAATCAAGGAAACACTGCATGTTGGTGAAGGGCATATTGAAGAAGGATCAGCCGAGTGGTTCTTGTGGGAGAACAACTCCATTTGGCTCACTAACTTCACACACCATCAGGCTTCCAAGCAGCTCTCAAGGAAACTCAGTTTTCACACTCTAAGCTTAGTGCCCTTTGAGTGCATTATCTAGGAATGAACCTGGTAGAGCATCCCACACAAACGAATGCTCCACATGCGGGTTTCACATGCCACCAACTCCACATTCACAGGCAACTTCAGCGCCACAGCCGTTTTTAGATAGCCCTGAAAGCAAAGGCTCTAGACGCAAATATTGGTGTGAGAGCTAATTCAATCAAGGAAACACTGCATGTTGGTGAAGGGCATATTGAAGAAGGATCAGCCGAGTGGTTCTTGTGGGAGAACAACTCCATTTGGCTCACTAACTTCACACACCATCAGGCTTCCAAGCAGCTCTCAAGGAAACTCAGTTTTCACACTCTATGCTTAGTGCCCTTTGAATGCATTATCTAGGAATGAACCTGGTAGAGCATCCCACACAAACGAATGCTCCACATGCGGGTTTCACATGCCACCAACTCCACATTCACAGGCAACTTCAGCGCCACAGCCGTTTTCAGATAGCCCTCAATGCAAAGGCTCTAGACGCAAATATTGGTGTGAGAGCTAATTCAATCAAGGAAACACTGCATGTTGGTGAAGGGCATATTGAAGAAGGATCAGCCGAGTGGTTCTTGTGGGAGAACAACTCCATTTGGCTCACTAACTTCACACACCATCAGGCTTCCAAGCAGCTCTCAAGGAAACTCAGTTTTCACACTCTATGCTTAGTGCCCTTTGTATGGCTAGGACTGAATGAACCTGGTAGAGCATCCCACACAAACGAATGCTCCACATGCGGGTTTCACATGCCACCAACTCCACATTCACAGGCAACTTCAGCGCCACAGCCGTTTTCAGATAGCCCTCAATGCAAAGGCTCTAGACGCAAATATTGGTGTGAGAGCTAATTCAATCAAGGAAACACTGCATGTTGGTGAAGGGCATATTGAAGAAGGATCAGCCGAGTGGTTCTTGTGGGAGAACAACTCCATTTGGCTCACTAACTTCACACACCATCAGGCTTCCAAGCAGCTCTCAAGGAAACTCAGTTTTCACACTCTATGCTTAGTGCCCTTTTTATGGCTAGGACTGAAATGAACCTGGTAGAGCATCCCACACAAACGAATGCTCCACATGCGGGTTTCACATGCCACCAACTCCGACATTCACAGGCAACTTCAGCGCCACAGCCGTTTTCAGATAGCCCTCAATGCAAAGGCTCTAGACGCAAATATTGGTGTGAGAGCTAATTCAATCAAGGAAACACTGCAAGTGGGTGAAGGGCATATTGAAGAAGGATCAGCCGAGTGGTTCTTGTGGGAGAACAACTCCATTTGGCTCACTAACTTCACACACCATCAGGCTTCCAAGCAGCTCTCAAGGAAACTCAGTTTTCACACTCTATGCTTAGTGCCCTTTGTATGGCTAGGACTGAAATGAACCTGGTAGAGCATCCCACACAAACGAATGCTCCACATGCGGGTTTCACATGCCACCAACTCCACATTCACAGGCAACTTCAGCGCCACAGCCGTTTTCAGATAGCCCTCAATGCAAAGGCTCTAGACGCAAATATTGGTGTGAGAGCTAATTCAATCAAGGAAACACTGCATGTTGGTGAAGGGCATATTGAAGAAGGATCAGCCGAGTGGTTCTTGTGGGAGAACAACTCCATTTGGCTCACTAACTTCACACACCATCAGGCTTCCAAGCAGCTCTCAAGGAAACTCAGTTTTCACACTCTATGCTTAGTGCCCTTTGAGTGCATTATCTAGGAATGAACCTGGTAGAGCATCCCACACAAATGAATGCTCCACATGCGGGTTTCACATGCCACCAACTCCACATTCACAGGCAACTTCAGCGCCACAGCCGTTTTCAGATAGCCCTCAATGCAAAGGCTCTAGACGCAAATATTGGTGTGAGAGCTAATTCAATCAAGGAAACACTGCATGTTGGTGAAGGGCATATTGAAGAAGGATCAGCCGAGTGGTTCTTGTGGGAGAACAACTCCATTTGGCTCACTAACTTCACACACCATCAGGCTTCCAAGCAGCTCTCAAGGAAACTCAGTTTTCACACTCTATGCTTAGTGCCCTTTGAGTGCATTATCTAGGAATGAACCTGGTAGAGCATCCCACACAAACGAATGCTCCACATGCGGGTTTCACATGCCACCAACTCCACATTCACAGGCAACTTCAGCGCCACAGCCGTTTTCAGATAGCCCTCAATGCAAAGGCTCTAGACGCAAATATTGGTGTGAGAGCTAATTCAATCAAGGAAACACTGCATGTTGGTGAAGGGCATATTAAAGAAGGATCAGCCGAGTGGTTCTTGTGGGAGAACAACTCCATTTGGCTCACTAACTTCACACACCATCAGGCTTCCAAGCAGCTCTCAAGGAAACTCAGTTTTCACACTCTATGATTCGTACCCTTTGTATGGCTAAGACTGAAATGAACCTGGTAGAGCATCCCACACAAACGAATGCTCCACATGCGGGTTTCACATGCCACCAACTCCACATTCACAGGCAACTTCAGCGCCACAGCCGTTTTCAGATAGCCCTCAATGCAAAGGCTCTAGACGCAAATATTGGTGTGAGAGCTAATTCAATCAAGGAAACACTGCATGTTGGTGAAGGGCATATTGAAGAAGGATCAGCCGAGTGGTTCTTGTGGGAGAACAACTCCATTTGGCTCACTAACTTCACACACCATCAGGCTTCCAAGCAGCTCTCAAGGAAACTCAGTTTTCACACTCTATGCTTAGTGCCCTTTGAGTGCATTATCTAGGAATGAACCTGGTAGAGCATCCCACACAAACGAATGCTCCACATGCGGGTTTCACATGCCACCAACTCCACATTCACAGGCAACTTCAGCGCCACAGCCGTTTTCAGATAGCCCTCAATGCAAAGGCTCTAGACGCAAATATTGGTGTGAGAGCTAATTCAATCAAGGAAACACTGCATGTTGGTGAAGGGCATATTGAAGAAGGATCAGCCGAGTGGTTCTTGTGGGGGAACAACTCCATTTGGCTCACTAACTTCACACACCATCAGGCTTCCAAGCAGCTCTCAAGGAAACTCAGTTTTCACACTCTATGCTTAGTGCCCTTTGTATGGCTAGGACTGAAATGAACCTGGTAGAGCATCCCACACAAACGAATGCTCCACATGCGGGTTTCACATGCCACCAACTCCACATTCACAGGCAACTTCAGCGCCACAGCCGTTTTCAGATAGCCCTCAATGCAAAGGCTCTAGACGCAAATATTGGTGTGAGAGCTAATTCAATCAAGGAAACACTGCATGTTGGTGAAGGGCATATTGAAGAAGGATCAGCCGAGTGGTTCTTGTGGGAGAACAACTCCATTTGGCTCACTAACTTCACACACCATCAGGCTTCCAAGCAGCTCTCAAGGAAACTCAGTTTTCACACTCTATGCTTAGTGCCCTTTGTATGGCTAGTACTGAAATGAACCTGGTAGAGCATCCCACACAAACGAATGCTCCACATGCGGGTTTCACATGCCACCAACTCCACATTCACAGGCAACTTCAGCGCCACAGCCGTTTTCAGATAGCCCTCAATGCAAAGGCTCTAGACGCAAATATTGGTGTGAGAGCTAATTCAATCAAGGAAACACTGCATGTTGGTGAAGGGCATATTGAAGAAGGATCAGCCGAGTGGTTCTTGTGGGAGAACAACTCCATTTGGCTCACTAACTTCACACACCATCAGGCTTCCAAGCAGCTCTCAAGGAAACTCAGTTTTCACACTCTATGCTTAGTGCCCTTTGAGTGCATTATCTAGGAATGAACCTGGTAGAGCATCCCACACAAACGAATGCTCCACATGCGGGTTTCACATGCCACCAACTCCACATTCACAGGCAACTTCAGCGCCACAGCCGTTTTCAGATAGCCCTCAATGCAAAGGCTCTAGACGCAAATATTGGTGTGAGAGCTAATTCAATCAAGGAAACACTGCATGTTGGTGAAGGGCATATTGAAGAAGGATCAGCCGAGTGGTTCTTGTGGAGAACAACTCCATTTGGCTCACTAACTTCACACACCATCAGGCTTCCAAGCAGCTCTCAAGGAAACTCAGTTTTCACACTCTATGCTTAGTGCCCTTTGAGTGCATTATCTAGGAATGAACCTGGTAGAGCATCCCACACAAACGAATGCTCCACATGCGGGTTTCACATGCCACCAACTCCACATTCACAGGCAACTTCAGCGCCACAGCCGTTTTCAGATAGCCCTCAATGCAAAGGCTCTAGACGCAAATATTGGTGTGAGAGCTAATTCAATCAAGGAAACACTGCATGTTGGTGAAGGGCATATTAAAGAAGGATCAGCCGAGTGGTTCTTGTGCGAGAACAACTCCATTTGGCTCACTAACTTCACACACCATCAGGCTTCCAAGCAGCTCTCAAGGAAACTCAGTTTTCACACTCTATGCTTAGTGCCCTTTGTGTGCCTAGGACTGAAATGAAGCTTGGTCAGCATCCCACACAAACGAATGCTCCACATACGGGTTTCACATGCCACCAACTCCACATTTACAGGCAACTTCAGCGCCACAGCCGTTTTCAGATAGCCCTCAATGCAAAGGCTCTAGACGCAAATTTTGGTGTGAGAGCTAATTCAATCAAGGAAACACTGCATGTTGGTGAAGGGCATATTGAAGAAGGATCAGCCGAGTGGTTCTTGTGGGAGAACAACTCCATTTGGCTCACTAACTTCACACACCATCAGGCTTCCAAGCAGCTCTCAAGGAAAACTCAGTTTTCACACTCTATGCTTAGTGCCCTTTGTATGGCTAAGACTGAAATGAACCTGGTAGAGCATCCACAAAAACGAATGCTCCACATGCGGGTTTCACATGCCACCAACTCCACATTCACAGGCAACTTCAGCGCCACAGCCGTTTTCAGATAGCCCTCAATGCAAAGGCTCTAGACGCAAATATTGGTGTGAGAGCTAATTCAATCAAGGAAACACTGCATGTTGGTGAAGGGCATATTGAAGAAGGATCAGCCGAGTGGTTCTTGTGGGAGAACAACTCCATTTGGCTCACTAACTTCACACACCATCAGGCTTCCAAGCAGCTCTCAAGGAAACTCAGTTTTCACACTCTATGCTTAGTGCCCTTTGTATGGCTAGGACTGAAATGAACCTGGTAGAGCATCCCACACAAACGAATGCTCCACATGCGGGTTTCACATGCCACCAACTCCACATTCACAGGCAACTTCAGCGCCACAGCCGTTTTCAGATAGCCCTCAATGCAAAGGCTCTAGACGCAAATATTGGTGTGAGAGCTAATTCAATCAAGGAAACACTGCATGTTGGTGAAGGGCATATTGAAGAAGGATCAGCCGAGTGGTTCTTGTGGGAGAACAACTCCATTTGGCTCACTAACTTCACACACCATCAGGCTTCCAAGCAGCTCTCAAGGAAACTCAGTTTTCACACTCTATGCTTAGTGCCCTTTGTATGGCTAGGACTGAAATGAACCTGGTAGAGCATCCCACACAAACGAATGCTCCACATGCGGGTTTCACATGCCACCAACTCCACATTCACAGGCAACTTCAGCGCCACAGCCGTTTTCAGATAGCCCTCAATGCAAAGGCTCTAGACGCAAATATTGGTGTGAGAGCTAATTCAATCAAGGAAACACTGCATGTTGGTGAAGGGCATATTGAAGAAGGATCAGCCGAGTGGTTCTTGTGGGAGAACAACTCCATTTGGCTCACTAACTTCACACACCATCAGGCTTCCAAGCAGCTCTCAAGGAAACTCAGTTTTCACACTCTATGCTTAGTGCCCTTTGAGTGGCATTATCTAGGAATGAACCTGGTAGAGCATCCCACACAAACGAATGCTCCACATGCGGGTTTCACATGCCACCAACTCCACATTCACAGGCAACTTCAGCGCCACAGCCGTTTTCAGATAGCCCTCAATGCAAAGGCTCTAGACGCAAATATTGGTGTGAGAGCTAATTCAATCAAGGAAACACTGCATGTTGGTGAAGGGTATATTGAAGAAGGATCAGCCGAGTGGTTCTTGTGGGAGAACAACTCCATTTGGCTCACTAACTTCACACACCATCAGGCTTCCAAGCAGCTCTCAAGGAAACTCAGTTTTCACACTCTATGCTTAGTGCCCTTTGTATGGCTAGGACTGAAATGAACCTGGTAGAGCATCCCACACAAACGAATGCTCCACATGCGGGTTTCACATGCCACCAACTCCACATTCACAGGCAACTTCAGCGCCACAGCCGTTTTCAGATAGCCCTCAATGCAAAGGCTCTAGACGCAAATATTGGTGTGAGAGCTAATTCAATCAAGGAAACACTGCATGTTGGTGAAGGGTATATTGAAGAAGGATCAGCCGAGGGGTTCTTGTGGGAGAACAACTCCATTTGGCTCACTAACTTCACACACCATCAGGCTTCCAAGCAGCTCTCAAGGAAACTCAGTTTTCACACTCTATGCTTAGTGCCCTTTGTATGGCTAGGACTGAATGAACCTGGTAGAGCATCCCACACAAACGAATGCTCCACATGCGGGTTTTCACATGCCACCAACTCCACATTCACAGGCAACTTCAGCGCCACAGCCGTTTTCAGATAGCCCTCAATGCAAAGGCTCTAGACGCAAATATTGGTGTGAGAGCTAATTCAATCAAGGAAACACTGCATGTTGGTGAAGGGGCATATTGAAGAAGGATCAGCCGAGTGGTTCTTGTGGGAGAACAACTCCATTTGGCTCACTAACTTCACACACCATCAGGCTTCCAAGCAGCTCTCAAGGAAACTCAGTTTTCACACTCTATGCTTAGTGCCCTTTGTGTGCCTAGGACTGAAATGAAGCTTGGTCAGCATCCCACACAAACGAATGCTCCACATGCGGGTTTCACATGCCACCAACTCCACATTTACAGGCAACTTCAGCGCCACAGCCGTTTTCAGATAGCCCTCAATGCAAAGGCTCTAGACGCAATATTGGTGTGAGAGCTAATTCAATCAAGGAAACACTGCATGTTGGTGAAGGGCATATTGAAGAAGGATCAGCCGAGTGGTTCTTGTGGGAGAACAACTCCATTTGGCTCACTAACTTCACACACCATCAGGCTTCCAAGCAGCTCTCAAGGAAACTCAGTTTTCACACTCTATGCTTAGTGCCGTTTGTATGGCTAGGAGTGAAATGAACCTGGTAGAGCATCCCACACAAACGAATGCTCCACATGCGGGTTTCACATGCCACCAACTCCACATTCACAGGCAACTTCAGCGCCACAGCCGTTTTCAGATAGCCCTCAATGCAAAGGCTCTAGACGCAAATATTGGTGTGAGAGCTAATTCAATCAAGGAAACACTGCATGTGGGTGAAGGGCATATTGAAGAAGGATCAGCCGAGTGGTTCTTGTGGGAGAACAACTCCATTTGGCTCACTAACTTCACACACCATCAGGCTTCCAAGCAGCTCTCAAGGAAACTCAGTTTTCACACTCTATGCTTAGTGCCCTTTGAGTGCATTATCTAGGAATGAACCTGGTAGAGCATCCCACACAAACGAATGCTCCACATGCGGGTTTCACATGCCACCAACTCCACATTCACAGGCAACTTCAGCGCCACAGCCGTTTTCAGATAGCCCTCAATGCAAAGGCTCTAGACGCAAATATTGGTGTGAGAGCTAATTCAATCAAGGAAACACTGCATGTTGGTGAAGGGCATATTGAAGAAGGATCAGCCGAGTGGTTCTTGTGGGAGAACAACTCCATTTGGCTCACTAACTTCACACACCATCAGGCTTCCAAGCAGCTCTCAAGGAAACTCAGTTTTCACACTCTATGCTTAGTGCCCTTTGTGTGCCTAGGACTGAAATGAAGCTTGGTCAGCATCCCACACAAACGAATGCTCCACATGCGGGTTTCACATGCCACCAACTCCACATTCACAGGCAACTTCAGCGCCACAGCCGTTTTCAGATAGCCCTCAATGCAAAGGCTCTAGACGCAAATATTGGTGTGAGAGCTAATTCAATCAAGGAAACACTGCATGTTGGTGAAGGGCATATTGAAGAAGGATCAGCCGAGTGGTTCTTGTGGGAGAACAACTCCATTTGGCTCACTAACTTCACACACCATCAGGCTTCCAAGCAGCTCTCAAGGAAACTCAGTTTTCACACTCTATGCTTAGTGCCCTTTGTATGGCTAGGACTGAGATGAACCTGGTAGAGCATCCCACACAAACGAATGCTCCACATGCGGGTTTCACATGCCACCAACTCCACATTCACAGGCAACTTCAGCGCCACAGCCGTTTTCAGATAGCCCTCAATGCAAAGGCTCTAGACGCAAATATTTGTGTGAGAGCTAATTCAATCAAGGAAACACTGCATGTTGGTGAAGGGCATATTGAAGAAGGATCAGCCGAGTGGTTCTTGTGGGAGAACAACTCCATTTGGCTCACTAACTTCACACACCATCAGGCTTCCAAGCAGCTCTCAAGGAAACTCAGTTTTCACACTCTATGCTTAGTGCCCTTTGTATGGCTAGGACTGAAATGAACCTGGTAGAGCATCCCACACAAACGAATGCTCCACATGCGGGTTTCACATGCCACCAACTCCACATTCACAGGCAACTTCAGCGCCACAGCCGTTTTCAGATAGCCCTCAATGCAAAGGCTCTAGACGCAAATATTGGTGTGAGAGCTAATTCAATCAAGGAAACACTGCATGTTGGTGAAGGGCATATTGAAGAAGGATCAGCCGAGTGGTTCTTGTGGGAGAACAACTCCATTTGGCTCACTAACTTCACACACCATCAGGCTTCCAAGCAGCTCTCAAGGAAACTCAGTTTTCACACTCTATGCTTAGTGCCCTTTGTGTGCCTAGGACTGAAATGAAGCTTGGTCAGCATCCCACACAAACGAATGCTCCACATGCGGGTTTCACATGCCACCAACTCCACATTTACAGGCAACTTCAGCGCCACAGCCGTTTTCAGATAGCCCTCAATGCAAAGGCTCTAGACGCAAATATTGGTGTGAGAGCTAATTCAATCAAGGAAACACTGCATGTTGGTGAAGGGCATATTGAAGAAGGATCAGCCGAGTGGTTCTTGTGGGAGAACAACTCCATTTGGCTCACTAACTTCACACACCATCAGGCTTCCAAGCAGCTCTCAAGGAAACTCAGTTTTCACACTCTATGCTTAGTGCCGTTTGTATGGCTAGGAGTGAAATGAACCTGGTAGAGCATCCCACACAAACGAATGCTCCACATGCGGGTTTCACATGCCACCAACTCCACATTCACAGGCAACTTCAGCGCCACAGCCGTTTTCAGATAGCCCTCAATGCAAAGGCTCTAGACGCAAATATTGGTGTGAGAGCTAATTCAATCAAGGAAACACTGCATGTGGGTGAAGGGCATATTGAAGAAGGATCAGCCGAGTGGTTCTTGTGGGAGAACAACTCCATTTGGCTCACTAACTTCACACACCATCAGGCTTCAAGCAGCTCTCAAGGAAACTCAGTTTTCACACTCTATGCTTAGTGCCCTTTGAGTGCATTATCTAGGAATGAACCTGGTAGAGCATCCCACACAAACGAATGCTCCACATGCGGGTTTCACATGCCACCAACTCCACATTCACAGGCAACTTCAGCGCCACAGCCGTTTTCAGATAGCCCCTCAATGCAAAGGCTCTAGACGCAAATATTGGTGTGAGAGCTAATTCAATCAAGGAAACACTGCATGTTGGTGAAGGGCATATTGAAGAAGGATCAGCCGAGTGGTTCTTGTGGGAGAACAACTCCATTTGGCTCACTAACTTCACACACCATCAGGCTTCCAAGCAGCTCTCAAGGAAACTCAGTTTTCACACTCTATGCTTAGTGCCCTTTGTGTGCCTAGGACTGAAATGAAGCTTGGTCAGCATCCCACACAAACGAATGCTCCACATGCGGGTTTCACATGCCACCAACTCCACATTCACAGGCAACTTCAGCGCCACAGCCGTTTTCAGATAGCCCTCAATGCAAAGGCTCTAGACGCAAATATTGGTGTGAGAGCTAATTCAATCAAGGAAACACTGCATGTTGGTGAAGGGCATATTGAAGAAGGATCAGCCGAGTGGTTCTTGTGGGAGAACAACTCCATTTGGCTCACTAACTTCACACACCATCAGGCTTCCAAGCAGCTCTCAAGGAAACTCAGTTTTCACACTCTATGCTTAGTGCCCTTTTGTATGGCTAGGACTGAGATGAACCTGGTAGAGCATCCCACACAAACGAATGCTCCACATGCGGGTTTCACATGCCACCAACTCCACATTCACAGGCAACTTCAGCGCCACAGCCGTTTTCAGATAGCCCTCAATGCAAAGGCTCTAGACGCAAATATTGGTGTGAGAGCTAATTCAATCAAGGAAACACTGCATGTTGGTGAAGGGCATATTGAAGAAGGATCAGCCGAGTGGTTCTTGTGGGAGAACAACTCCATTTGGCTCACTAACTTCACACACCATCAGGCTTCCAAGCAGCTCTCAAGGAAACTCAGTTTTCACACTCTATGCTTAGTGCCCTTTGAGTGCATTATCTAGGAATGAACCTGGTAGAGCATCCCACACAAACGAATGCTCCACATGCGGGTTTCACATGCCACCAACTCCACATTCACAGGCAACTTCAGCGCCACAGCCGTTTTCAGATAGCCCTCAATGCAAAGGCTCTAGACGCAAATATTGGTGTGAGAGCTAATTCAATCAAGGAAACACTGCATGTTGGTGAAGGGCATATTGAAGAAGGATCAGCCGAGTGGTTCTTGTGGGAGAACAACTCCATTTGGCTCACTAACTTCACACACCATCAGGCTTCCAAGCAGCTCTCAAGGAAACTCAGTTTTCACACTCTATGCTTAGTGCCCTTTGTGTGCCTAGGACTGAAATGAAGCTTGGTCAGCATCCCACACAAACGAATGCTCCACATACGGGTTTCACATGCCACCAACTCCACATTTACAGGCAACTTCAGCGCCACAGCCGTTTTCAGATAGCCCTCAATGCAAAGGCTCTAGACGCAAATATTGGTGTGAGAGCTAATTCAATCAAGGAAACACTGCATGTTGGTGAAGGGCATATTGAAGAAGGATCAGCCGAGTGGTTCTTGTGGGGAGAACAACTCCATTTGGCTCACTAACTTCACACACCATCAGGCTTCCAAGCAGCTCTCAAGGAAACTCAGTTTTCACACTCTATGCTTAGTGCCCTTTGTATGGCTAGGACTGAAATGAACCTGGTAGAGCATCCCACACAAACGAATGCTCCACATGCGGGTTTCACATGCCACCAACTCCACATTCACAGGCAACTTCAGCGCCACAGCCGTTTTCAGATAGCCCTCAATGCAAAGGCTCTAGACGCAAATATTGGTGTGAGAGCTAATTCAATCAAGGAAACACTGCATGTTGGTGAAGGGCATATTGAAGAAGGATCGGCCGAGTGGTTCTTGTGGGAGAACAACTCCATTTGGCTCACTAACTTCACACACCATCAGGCTTCCAAGCAGCTCTCAAGGAAACTCAGTTTTCACACTCTATGATTCGTACCATTTGTATGGCTAAGACTGAAATGAACCTGGTAGAGCATCCCACACAAACGAATGCTCCACATGCGGGTTTCACATGCCACCAACTCCACATTCACAGGCAACTTCAGCGCCACAGCCGTTTTCAGATAGCCCTCAATGCAAAGGCTCTAGACGCAAATATTGGTGTGAGAGCTAATTCAATCAAGGAAACACTGCATGTTGGTGAAGGGCATATTGAAGAAGGATCAGCCGAGTGGTTCTTGTGGGAGAACAACTCCATTTGGCTCACTAACTTCACACACCATCAGGCTTCCAAGCAGCTCTCAAGGAAAACTCAGTTTTCACACTCTATGCTTAGTGCCCTTTGAGTGCATTATCTAGGAATGAACCTGGTAGAGCATCCCACACAAACGAATGCTCCACATGCGGGTTTCACATGCACCAACTCCACATTCACAGGCAACTTCAGCGCCACAGCCGTTTTCAGATAGCCCTCAATGCAAAGGCTCTAGACACAAATATTGGTGTGAGAGCTAATTCAATCAAGGAAACACTGCATGTTGGTGAAGGGCATATTGAAGAAGGATCAGCCGAGTGGTTCTTGTGGGAGAACAACTCCATTTGGCTCACTAACTTCACACACCATCAGGCTTCCAAGCAGCTCTCAAGGAAACTCAGTTTTCACACTCTATGCTTAGTGCCCTTAGTATGGCTAGGACTGAAATGAACCTGGTAGAGCATCCCACACAAACGAATGCTCCACATGCGGGTTTCACATGCCACCAACTCCACATTCACAGGCAACTTCAGCGCCACAGCCGTTTTCAGATAGCCCTCAATGCAAAGGCTCTAGACGCAAATATTGGTGTGAGAGCTAATTCAATCAAGGAAACACTGCATGTTGGTGAAGGGCATATTGAAGAAGGATCAGCCGAGTGGTTCTTGTGGGAGAACAACTCCATTTGGCTCACTAACTTCACACACCATCAGGCTTCCAAGCAGCTCTCAAGGAAACTCAGTTTTCACACTCTATGCTTAGTGCCCTTTGTATGGCTAGGACTGAAATGAACCTGGTAGAGCATCCCACACAAACGAATGCTCCACATGCGGGTTTCACATGCCACCAACTCCACATTTACAGGCAACTTCAGCGCCACAGCCGTTTTCAGATAGCCCTCAATGCAAAGGCTCTAGACGCAAATATTGGTGTGAGAGCTAATTCAATCAAGGAAACACTGCATGTTGGTGAAGGGCATATTGAAGAAGGATCAGCCGAGTGGTTCTTGTGGGAGAACAACTCCATTTGGCTCACTAACTTCACACACCATCAGGCTTCCAAGCAGCTCTCAAGGAAACTCAGTTTTCACACTCTATGCTTAGTGCCCTTAGTATGACTAGGACTAAAATGAACCTGGTAGAGCATCCCACACAAACGAATGCTCCACATGCGGGTTTCACATGCCACCAACTCCACATTCACAGGCAACTTCAGCGCCACAGCCGTTTTCAGATAGCCCTCAATGCAAAGGCTCTAGACGCAAATATTGGTGTGAGAGCTAATTCAATCAAGGAAACACTGCATGTTGGTGAAGGGCATATTGAAGAAGGATCAGCCGAGTGGTTCTTGTGGGAGAACAACTCCATTTGGCTCACTAACTTCACACACCATCAGGCTTCCAAGCAGCTCTCAAGGAAACTCAGTTTTCACACTCTATGCTTAGTGCCCTTTGAGTGCATTATCTAGGAATGAACCTGGTAGAGCATCCCACACAAACGAATGCTCCACATGCGGGTTTCACATGCCACCAACTCCACATTCACAGGCAACTTCAGCGCCACAGCCGTTTTCAGATAGCCCTCAATGCAAAGGCTCTAGACGCAAATATTGGTGTGAGAGCTAATTCAATCAAGGAAACACTGCATGTTGGTGAAGGGCATATTGAAGAAGGATCAGCCGAGTGGTTCTTGTGGGAGAACAACTCCATTTGGCTCACTAACTTCACACACCATCAGGCTTCCAAGCAGCTCTCAAGGAAACTCAGTTTTCACACTCTATGCTTAGTGCCCTTTGAGTGCATTATCTAGGAATGAACCTGGTAGAGCATCCCACACAAACGAATGCTCCACATGCGGGTTTCACATGCCACCAACTCCACATTCACAGGCAACTTCAGCGCCACAGCCGTTTTCAGATAGCCCTCAATGCAAAGGCTCTAGACGCAAATATTGGTGTGAGAGCTAATTCAATCAAGGAAACACTGCATGTTGGTGAAGGGCATATTGAAGAAGGATCAGCCGAGTGGTTCTTGTGGGAGAACAACTCCATTTGGCTCACTAACTTCACACACCATCAGGCTTCCAAGCAGCTCTCAAGGAAACTCAGTTTTCACACTCTATGCTTAGTGCCCTTTGAGTGCATTATCTAGGAATGAACCTGGTAGAGCATCCCACACAAACGAATGCTCCACATGCGGGTTTCACATGCCACCAACTCCACATTCACAGGCAACTTCAGCGCCAGAGCCGTTTTCAGATAGCCCTCAATGCAAAGGCTCTAGACGCAAATATTGGTGTGAGAGCTAATTCAATCAAGGAAACACTGCATGTTGGTGAAGGGCATATTAAAGAAGGATCAGCCGAGTGGTTCTTGTGGGAGAACAACTCCATTTGGCTCACTAACTTCACACACCATCAGGCTTCCAAGCAGCTCTCAAGGAAACTCAGTTTTCACACTCTATGCTTAGTGCCCTTTGTGTGCCTAGGACTGAAATGAAGCTTGGTCAGCATCCCACACAAACGAATGCTCCACATACGGGTTTCACATGCCACCAACTCCACATTTACAGGCAACTTCAGCGCCACAGCCGTTTTCAGATAGCCCTCAATGCAAAGGCTCTAGACGCAAATATTGGTGTGAGAGCTAATTCAATCAAGGAAACACTGCATGTTGGTGAAGGGCATATTGAAGAAGGATCAGCCGAGTGGTTCTTGTGGGAGAACAACTCCATTTGGCTCACTAACTTCACACACCATCAGGCTTCAAGCAGCTCTCAAGGAAACTCAGTTTTCACACTCTATGCTTAGTGCCCTTTGTATGGCTAGGACTGAAATGAACC
>NW_026697477.1:0-91458 GCF_030435755.1 Ochotona princeps | reverse complement strand
TACCAACTCCACATTCACAGGCAACTTCAGCGCCACAGACGTTTGCAGATAGCCCTCAATGCAAAGGCTCTAGACGCAAATATTGGTGTGAGAGCTAATTCAATCAAGGAAACACTGCATGTTGGTGAAGGGCATATTGAAGAAGAATCAGCCGAGTGGTTCTTGTGGGAGAACAACTCCATTTGGCTCACTAACTTCACACCATCAGGCTTCCAAGCAGCTCTCAAGGAAACTCAGTTTTCACACTCTATGCTTAGTGCCCTTTGAGTGCCGAGGACTGAAATGAATCTTGGTGAGCATCCCACACAAACGAATGCTCCACATGAGGGTTTCACATGCCACCAACTCCACATTCACAGGCAACTTCAGCGCCACAGACGTTTGCAGATAGCCCTCAATGCAAAGGCTCTAGACGCAAATATTGGTGTGAGAGCTAATTCAATCAAGGAAACACTGCATGTTGGTGAAGGGCATATTGAAGAAGAATCAGCCGAGTGGTTCTTGTGGGAGAACAACTCCATTTGGCTCACTAACTTCACACACCATCAGGCTTCCAAGCAGCTCTCAAGGAAACTCAGTTTTCACACTCTATGCTTAGTGCCCTATGAGTGCATTATCTAGGAATGAACCTGGTAGAGCATCCCACACAAACGAATGCTCCACATGCGGGTTTCACATGCCACCAACTCCACATTCACAGGCAACTTCAGCGCCACAGACGTTTGCAGATAGCCCTCAATGCAAAGGCTCTAGACGCAAATATTGGTGTGAGAGCTAATTCAATCAAGGAAACACTGCATGTTGGTGAAGGGCATATTGAAGAAGAATCAGCCGAGTGGTTCTTGTGGGAGAACAACTCCATTTGGCTCACTAACTTCACACACCATCTGGCTTCCAAGCAGCTCTCAAGGAAACTCAGTTTTCACACTCTATGCTTAGTGCCCTTTGAGTGCTTTATCTAGGAATGAACCTGGTAGAGCATCCCACACAAACGAATGCTCCACATGCGGGTTTCACATGCCACCAACTCCACATTCACAGGCAACTTCAGCGCCAAAACCACTTTCAGATAGCCCTCAATGCAAAGGCTCTAGACGCAAATATTGGTGTGAGAGCTAATTCAATCAAGGAAACACTGCATGTTGGTGAAGGGCATATTGAAGAAGAATCAGCCGAGTGGTTCTTGTGGGAGAACAACTCCATTTGGCTCACTAACTTCACACACCATCAGGCTTCCAAGCAGCTCTCAAGGAAACTCAGTTTTCACACTCTATGCTTAGTGCCCTTTGAGTGCATTATCTAGGAATGAACCTGGTAGAGCATCCCACACAAACGAATGCTCCACATGCGGGTTTCACATGCCACCAACTCCACATTCACAGGCAACTTCAGCGCCACAGATGTTTTCAGATAGCCCTCAATGCAAAGGCTCTAGACGCAAATATTGGTGTGAGAGCTAATTCAATCAAGGAAACACTGCATGTTGGTGAAGGGCATATTGAAGAAGAATCAGCCGAGTGGTTCTTGTGGGAGAACAACTCCATTTGGCTCACTAACTTCACACCATCAGGCTTCCAAACAGCTCTCAAGGAAACTCAGTTTTCACACTCTATGCTTAGTGCCCTTTGAGTGCTGAGGACTAAAATGAATCTTGGTGAGCATCCCACACAAACGAATGCTCCACATGCGGGTTTCACATGCCACCAACTCCACATTCACAGGCAACTTCAGCGCCAAAACCACTTTCAGATAGCCCTCAATGCAAAGGCTCTAGACGCAAATATTGCTGTGAGAGCTAATTCAATCAAGGAAACACTGCATGTTGGTGAAGGGCATATTGAAGAAGAATCAGCCGAGTGGTTCTTGTGGGAGAACAACTCCATTTGGCTCACTAACTTCACACACCATCAGGCTTCCAAGCAGCTCTCAAGGAAACTCAGTTTTCACACTCTATGCTTAGTGCTGTTTGATGGCATTATCTAGGAATGAACCTGGTAGAGCATCCCACACAAACGAATGCTCCACATGCGGGTTTCACATGCCACCAACTCCACATTCACAGGCAACTTCAGCGCCACAGCCGTTTCAGATAGCCCTCAATGCAAAGGCTCTAGACGCAAATATTGGTGTGAGAGCTAATTCAATCAAGGAAACACTGCATGTTGGTGAAGGGCATATTGAAGAAGAATCAGCCGAGTGGTTCTTGTGGGAGAACAACTCCATTTGGCTCACTAACTTCACACACCATCAGGCTTCCAAGCAGCTCTCAAGGAAACTCAGTTTTCACACTCTATGCTTAGTGCCCTTTGAGTGCCAAGGACTGAAATGAATCTTGGTGAGCATCCCACACAAACGAATGCTCCACATGCGGGTTTCACATGCCACCAACTCCACATTCACAGGCAACTTCAGCGCCACAGACGTTTGCAGATAGCCCTCAATGCAAAGGCTCTAGACGCAAATATTGGTGTGAGAGCTAATTCAATCAAGGAAACACTGCATGTTGGTGAAGGGCATATTGAAGAAGAATCAGCCGAGTGGTTCTTGTGGGAGAACAACTCCATTTGGCTCACTAACTTCACACACCATCAGGCTTCCAAGCAGCTCTCAAGGAAACTCAGTTTTCACACTCTATGCTTAGTGCCCTTTGAGTGCATTATCTAGGAATGAACCTGGTAGAGCATCCCACACAAACGAATGCTCCACATGCGGGTTTCACATGCCACCAACTCCACATTCACAGGCAACTTCAGCGCCAAAACCACTTTCAGATAGCCCTCAATGCAAAGGCTCTAGACGCAAATATTGGTGTGAGAGCTAATTCAATCAAGGAAACACTGCATGTTGGTGAAGGGCATATTGAAGAAGAATCAGCCGAGTGGTTCTTGTGGGAGAACAACTCCATTTGGCTCACTAACTTCACACACCATCAGGCTTCCAAGCAGCTCTCAAGGAAACTCAGTTTTCACACTCTATGCTTAGTGCCCTTTGAGTGCCAAGGACTGAAATGAACCTGGTAGAGCATCCCACACAAACGAATGCTCCACATGCGGGTTTCACATGCCACCAACTATACATTCACAGGCAACTTCAGCGCCACAGACGTTTGCAGATAGCCCTCAATGCAAAGGCTCTAGACGCAAATATTGGTGTGAGAGCTAATTCAATCAAGGAAACACTGCATGTTGGTGAAGGGCATATTGAAGAAGAATCAGCCGAGTGGTTCTTGTGGGAGAACAACTCCATTTGGCTCACTAACTTCACACACCATCAGGCTTCCAAGCAGCTCTCAAGGAAACTCAGTTTTCACACTCTATGCTTAGTGCCCTTTGAGTGCCGAGGACTGAATGAATCTTGGTGAGCATCCCACACAAACGAATGCTCCACATGCGGGTTTCACATGCCACCAACTCCACATTCACAGGCAACTTCAGCGCCACAGACGTTTGCAGATAGCCCTCAATGCAAAGGCTCTAGACGCAAATATGGTGTGAGAGCTAATTCAATCAAGGAAACACTGCATGTTGGTGAAGGGCATATTGAAGAAGAATCAGCCGAGTGGTTCTTGTGGGAGAACAACTCCATTTGGCTCACTAACTTCACACACCATCAGGCTTCCAAGCAGCTCTCAAGGAAACTCAGTTTTCACACTCTATGCTTAGTGCCCTTTGAGTGCATTATCTAGGAATGAACCTGGTAGAGCATCCCACACAAACGAATGCTCCACATGCGGGTTTCACATGCCACCAACTCCACATTCACAGGCAACTTCAGCGCCACAGACGTTTGCAGATAGCCCTCAATGCAAAGGCTCTAGACGCAAATATTGGTGTGAGAGCTAATTCAATCAAGGAAACACTGCATGTTGGTGAAGGGCATATTGAAGAAGAATCCGCCGAGTGGTTCTTGTGGGAGAACAACTCCATTTGGCTCACTAACTTCACACACCATCAGGCTTCCAAGCAGCTCTCAAGGAAACTCAGTTTTCACACTCTATGCTTAGTGCCCTTTGAGTGCTGAGGACTGAAATGAATCTTGGTGAGCATCCCACACAAACGAATGCTCCACATGAGGGTTTCACATGCCACCAACTCCACATTCACAGGCAACTTCAGCGCCACAGACGTTTGCAGATAGCCCTCAATGCAAAGGCTCTAGACGCAAATATTGGTGTGAGAGCTAATTCAATCAAGGAAACACTGCATGTTGGTGAAGGGCATATTGAAGAAGAATCAGCCGAGTGGTTCTTGTGGGAGAACAACTCCATTTGGCTCACTAACTTCACACACCATCAGGCTTCCAAGCAGCTCTCAAGGAAACTCAGTTTTCACACTCTATGCTTAGTGCCCTTTGAGTGCATTATCTAGGAATGAACCTGGTAGAGCATCCCACACAAACGAATGCTCCACATGCGGGTTTCACATGCCACCAACTCCACATTCACAGGCAACTTCAGCGCCACAGCCGTTTTCAGATAGCCCTCAATGGAAAGGCTCTAGACGCAAATATTGGTGTGAGAGCTAATTCAATCAAGGAAACACTGCATGTTGGTGAAGGGCATATTGAAGAAGAATCAGCCGAGTGGTTCTTGTAGGAGAACAACTCCATTTGGCTCACTAACGTCGCACACCATCAGGCTTCCAAGCAGCTCTCAAGGAAACTCAGTTTTCACACTCTATGCATAGTGCCCTTTGAGTGCATTATCTAGGAATGAACCTGGTAGAACATCCAACACAAACGAATGCTCCACATGCGGGTTTCACATGCCACCAACTCCACATTCACAGGCAACTTCAGCGCCACAGATGTTTTCAGATAGCCCTCAATGCAAAGGCTCTAGACGCAAATATTGGTGTGAGAGCTAATTCAATCAAGGAAACACTGCATGTTGGTGAAGGGCATATTGAAGAAGAATCAGCCGAGTGGTTCTTGTGGGAGAACAACTCCATTTGGCTCACTAACTTCACACACCATCAGGTTTCCAAACAGCTCTCAAGGAAACTCAGTTTTCACACTCTATGCTTAGTGCCCTTTGAGTGCATTATCTAGGAATGAACCTGGTAGAGCATCCCACACAAACGAATGCTCCACATGCGGGTTTCACATGCCACCAACTCCACATTCACAGGCAACTTCAGCGCCACAGACGTTTGCAGATAGCCCTCAATGCAAAGGCTCTAGACGCAAATATTGGTGTGAGAGCTAATTCAATCAAGGAAACACTGCATGTTGGTGAAGGGCATATTGAAGAAGAATCAGCCGAGTTTTTCTTGTGGGAGAACAACTCCATTTGGCTCACTAACTTCACACACCATCAGGCTTCCAAGCAGCTCTCAAGGAAACTCAGTTTTCACACTCTATGCTTAGTGCCCTTTGAGTGCATTATCTAGGAATGAACCTGGTAGAGCATCCCACACAAACGAATGCTCCACATGCGGGTTTCACATGCCACCAACTCCACATTCACAGGCAACTTCAGCGCCAAAACCACTTTCAGATAGCCCTCAATGCAAAGGCTCTAGACGCAAATATTGGTGTGAGAGCTAATTCAATCAAGGAAACACTGCATGTTGGTGAAGGGCATATTGAAGAAGAATCAGCCGAGTGGTTCTTGTGGGAGAACAACTCCATTTGGCTCACTAACTTCACACACCATCAGGCTTCCAAGCAGCTCTCAAGGAAACTCAGTTTTCACACTCTATGCTTAGTGCCCTTTGAGTGCATTATCTAGGAATGAACCTGGTAGAGCATCCCACACAAACGAATGCTCCACATGCGGGTTTCACATGCCACCAACTCCACATTCACAGGCAACTTCAGCGCCACAGCCGTTTGCAGATAGCCCTCAATGCAAAGGCTCTAGACGCAAATATTGGTGTGAGAGCTAATTCAATCAAGGAAACACTGCATGTTGGTGAAGGGCATATTGAAGAAGAATCAGCCGAGTGGTTCTTGTGGGAGAACAACTCCATTTGGCTCACTAACTTCACACACCATCAGGCTTCCAAGCAGCTCTCAAGGTAACTCAGTTTTCACACTCTATGCTTAGTGCCCTTTGAGTGCATTATCTAGGAATGAACCTGGTAGAGCATCCCACACAAACGAATGCTCCACATGCGGGTTTCACATGCCACCAACTCCACATTCACAGGCAACTTCAGCGCCACAGACGTTTGCAGATAGCCCTCAATGCAAAGGCTCTAGACGCAAATATTGGTGTGAGAGCTAATTCAATCAAGGAAACACTGCATGTTGGTGAAGGGCATATTGAAGAAGAATCAGCCGAGTTTTTCTTGTGGGAGAACAACTCCATTTGGCTCACTAACGTCGCTCACCATCAGGCTAAAAAGCAGCTCTCAAGGAAACTCAGTTTTCACACTCTATGCTTAGTGCCCTTTGAGTGCATTATCTAGGAATGAACCTGGTAGAGCATCCCACACAGACGAATGCTCCACATGCGGGTTTCACATGCCACCAACTCCACATTCACAGGAAACTTCAGCGCCAAAACCACTTTCAGATAGCCCTCAATGCAAAGGCTCTAGACGCAAATATTGGTGTGAGAGCTAATTCAATCAAGGAAACACTGCATGTTGGTGAAGGGCATATTGAAGAAGAATCAGCCGAGTGGTTCTTGTGGGAGAACAACTCCATTTGGCTCACTAACTTCACACCATCAGGCTTCCAAGCAGCTCTCAAGGAAACTCAGTTTTCACACTCTATGCTTAGTGCCCTTTGAGTTCTGAGGACTGAAATGAATCTTGGTGAGCATCCCACACAAACGAATGCTCCACATGCGGGTTTCACATGCCACCAACTCCACATTCACAGGTAACTTCAGCGCCAAAACCACTTTCAGATAGCCCTCAATGCAAAGTCTCTACGTGCAAATATTGGTGTGAGAGCTAATTCAATCAAGGAAACACTGCATGTTGGTGAAGGGCATATTGAAGAAGAATCAGCCGAGTGGTTCTTGTGGGAGAACATCTCCATTTGGCTCACTAACTTCACACACCATCAGGCTTCCAAGCAGCTCTCAAGAAAACTCAGTTTTCACACTCTATGCTTAGTGCCCTTTGAGTGCATTATCTAGGAATGAACCTGGTAGAGCATCCCACACAAACGAATGCTCCACATGCGGGTTTCACATGCCACCAACTCCACATTGACAGGCAACTTCAGCGCCACACACGTTTTCAGATAGCCCTCAATGCAAAGTCTCTACGTGCAAATATTGGTGTGAGAGCTAATTCAATCAAGGAAACACTGCATGTTGGTGAAGGGCATATTGAAGAAGAATCAGCCGAGTGATTCTTGTGGGAGAACAACTCCATTTGGCTCACTAACTTCACACACCATCAGGCTTCCAAGCAGCTCTCAAGGAAACTCAGTTTTCACACTCTATGCTTAGTGCCCTTTGAGTGCATTATCTAGGAATGAACCTGGTAGAGCATCCCACACAAACGAATGCTCCACATGCGGGTTTCACATGCCACCAACTCCACATTCACAGGCAACTTCAGCGCCACAGACGTTTGCAGATAGCCCTCAATGCAAAGGCTCTAGACGCAAATATTGGTGTGAGAGCTAATTCAATCAAGGAAACACTGCATGTTGGTGAAGGGCATATTGAAGAAGAATCAGCCGAGTGGTTCTTGTGGGAGAACAACTCCATTTGGCTCACTAACTTCACACACCATCAGGCTTCCAAGCAGCTCTCAAGGAAACTCAGTTTTCACACTCTATGCTTAGTGCCCTTTGAGTGCATTATCTAGGAATGAACCTGGTAGAGCATCCCACACAAACGAATGCTCCACATGCGGGTTTCACATGCCACCAACTCCACATTCACAGGCAACTTCAGCGCCAAAACCACTTTCAGATAGCCCTCAATGCAAAGGCTCTAGACGCAAATATTGGTGTGAGAGCTAATTCAATCAAGGAAACACTGCATGTTGGTGAAGGGCATATTGAAGAAGAATCAGCCGAGTGGTTCTTGTGGGAGAACAACTCCATTTGGCTCACTAACTTCACACCATCAGGCTTCCAAACAGCTCTCAAGGAAACTCAGTTTTCACACTCAATGCTTAGTGCCCTTTGAGTGCTGAGGACTGAAATGAATCTTGGTGAGCATCCCACACAAACGAATGCTCCACATGCGGGTTTCACATGCCACCAACTCCACATTCACAGGTAACTTCAGCGCCAAAACCACTTTCAGATAGCCCTCAATGCAAAGGCTCTAGACGCAAATATTGGTGTGAGAGCTAATTCAATCAAGGAAACACTGCATGTTGGTGAAGGGCATATTGAAGAAGAATCAGCCGAGTGGTTCTTGTGGGAGAACAACTCCATTTGGCTAACTAACTTCACACACCATCAGGCTTAAAAGCAGCTCTCAAGGAAACTCAGTTTTCACACTCTATGCTTAGTGCCCTTTGAGTGCATTATCTAGGAATGAACCTGGTAGAGCATCCCACACAAACGAATGCTCCACATGCAGATTTCACATGCCACCAACTCCACATTCACAGGCAACTTCAGCGCCACAGCTACTTTCAGATAGCCCTCAATGCAAAGGCTCTAGACGCAAATATTGGTGTGAGAGCTAATTCAATCAAGGAAACACTGCATGTTGGTGAAGGGCATATTGAAGAAGAATCAGCCGAGTGGTTCTTGTGGGAGAACAACTCCATTTGGCTCACTAACTTCACACACCATCAGGCTTCCAAGCAGCTCTCAAGGAAACTCAGTTTTCACACTCTATGCTTAGTGCCCTTTGAGTGCATTATCTAGGAATGAACCTGGTAGAGCATCCAACACAAACGAATGCTCCACATGCGGGTTTCACATGCCACCAACTCCACATTCACAGGCAACTTCAGCGCCACAGCCGTTTGCAGATAGCCCTCAATGCAAAGGCTCTAGACGCAAATATTGGTGTGAGAGCTAATTCAATCAAGGAAACACTGCATGTTGGTGAAGGGCATATTGAAGAAGAATCAGCCGAGTGGTTCTTGTGGGAGAACAACTCCATTTGGCTCACTAACTTCACACACCATCAGGCTTCCAAGCAGCTCTCAAGGAAACTCAGTTTTCACACTCTATGCTTAGTGCCCTTTGAGTGCCGAGAACTGAAATGAATCTTGGTGAGCATCCCACACAAACGAATGCTCCACATGCGGGTTTCACATGCCACCAACTCCACATTCACAGGCAACTTCAGCGCCAAAACCACTTTCAGATAGCCCTCAATGCAAAGGCTCTAGACGCAAATATTGGTGTGAGAGCTAATTCAATCAAGGAAACACGGCATGTTGGTGAAGGGCATATTGAAGAAGAATCAGCCGAGTGGTTCTTGTGGGAGAACATCTCCATTTGGCTCACTAACGTCACACACCATCAGGCTTCCAAGCAGCTCTCAAGGAAACTCAGTTTTCACACTCTATGCTTAGTGCCCTTTGAGTGCATTATCTAGGAATGAACCTGGTAGAGCATCCTACACAAACGAATGCTCCACATGCGGGTTTCACATGCCACCAACTCCACATTCACAGGCAACTTCAGCGCCACAGACGTTTGCAGATAGCCCTCAATGCAAAGGCTCTAGACGCAAATATTGGTGTGAGAGCTAATTCAATCAAGGAAACACTGCATGTTGGTGAAGGGCATATTGAAGAAGAATCAGCTGAGTGGTTCTTGTGGGAGAACAACTCCATTTGGCTCACTAACTTCACACACCATCAGGCTTCCAAGCAGCTCTCAAGGAAACTCAGTTTTCACACTCTATGCTTAGTGCCCTTTGAGTGCATTATCTAGGAATGAACCTGGTAGAGCATCCCACACAAACGAATGCTCCACATGCGGGTTTCACATGCCACCAACTCCACATTCACAGGCAACTTCAGCGCCAAAACCACTTTCAGATAGCCCTCAATGCAAAGGCTCTAGACGCAAATATTGGTGTGAGAGCTAATTCAATCAAGGAAACACTGCATGTTGGTGAAGGGCATATTGAAGAAGAATCAGCCGAGTGGTTCTTGTGGGAGAACAACTCCATTTGGAACACTAACTTCACACACCATCAGGCTTCCAAGCAGCTCTCAAGGAAACTCAGTTTTCACACTCTATGCTTAGTGCCCTTTGAGTGCATTATCTAGGACTGAACCTGGTAGAGCATCCCACACAAACGAATGCTCCACATGCGGGTTTCACATGCCACCAACTCCACATTCACAGGCAACTTCAGCGCCAAAACCACTTTCAGATAGCCCTCAATGCAAAGGCTCTAGACGCAAATATTGGTGTCAGAGCTAATTCAATCAAGGAAACACTGCATGTTGGTGAAGGGCATATTGAAGAAGAATCAGCCGAGTGGTTCTTGTGGGAGAACATCTCCATTTGGCTCACTAACGTCACACACCATCAGGCTTCCAAGCAGCTCTCAAGGAAACTCAGTTTTCACACTCTATGCTTAGTGCCCTTTGAGTGCATTATCTAGGAATGAACCTGGTAGAGCATCCCACACAAACGAATGCTCCACATGCGGGTTTCACATGCCACCAACTCCACATTCACAGGCAACTTCAGCGCCACAGCCGTTTTCAGATAGCCCTCAATGCAAAGGCTATAGACGCAAATATTGGTGTGAGAGCTAATTCAATCAAGGAAACACTGCATGTTGGTGAAGGGCATATTGAAGAAGAATCAGCCGAGTGGTTCTTGTGGGAGAACAACTCCATTTGGCTCACTAACTTCACACACCATCAGGCTTCCAAGCAGCTCTCAAGGAAACTCAGTTTTCACACTCTATGCTTAGTGCCCTTTGAGTGCATTATCTAGGAATGAACCTGGTAGAGCATCCCACACAAACGAATGCTCCACATGCGGGTTTCACATGCCACCAACTCCACATTCACAGGCAACTTCAGCGCCACAGCCGTTTTCAGATAGCCCTCAATGCAAAGGCTCTAGACGCAAATATTGGTGTGAGAGCTAATTCAATCAAGGAAACACTGCATGTTGGTGAAGGGCATATTGAAGAAGAATCAGCCGAGTGGTTCTTGTGGGAGAACAACTCCATTTGGCTCACTAACTTCACACACCATCAGGCTTCCAAGCAGCTCTCAAGGAAACTCAGTTTTCACACTCTATGCTTAGTGCCCTTTGAGTGCCTAGGACTGAAATGAATCTTGGTGAGCATCCCACACAAACGAATGCTCCACATGCGGGTTTCACATGCCACCAACTCCACATTCACAGGCAATTTCAGCGCCACAGACGTTTGCAGATAGCCCTCAATGCAAAGGCTCTAGACGCAAATATTGGTGTGAGAGCTAATTCAATCAAGGAAACACTGCATGTTGGTGAAGGGCATATTGAAGAAGAATCAGCCGAGTGGTTCTTGTGGGAGAACAACTCCATTTGGCTCACTAACTTCACACACCATCAGGCTTCCAAGCAGCTCTCAAGGAAACTCAGTTTTCACACTCTATGCTTAGTGCCCTTTGAGTGCATTATCTAGGAATGAACCTGGTAGAGCATCCCACACAAACGAATGCTCCACATGCGGGTTTCACATGCCACCAACTCCACATTCACAGGCAACTTCAGCGCCAAAACCACTTTCAGATAGCCCTCAATGCAAAGGCTCTAGACGCAAATATTGGTGTGAGAGCTAATTCAATCAAGGAAACACTGCATGTTGGTGAAGGGCATATTGAAGAAGAATCAGCCGAGTGATTCTTGTGGGAGAACAACTCCATTTGGCTCACTAACGTCACACACCATCAGGCTTCCAAGCAGCTCTCAAGGAAACTCAGTTTTCACACTCTATGCTTAGTGCCCTTTGAGTGCATTATCTAGGAATGAACCTGGTAGAGCATCCCACACAAACGAATGCTCCACATGCGGGTTTCACATGCCACCAACTCCACATTCACAGGCAACTTCAGCGCCACAGACGTTTTCAGATAGCCCTCAATGCAAAGGCTCTAGACGCAAATATTGGTGTGAGAGCTAATTCAATCAAGGAAACACTGCATGTTGGTGAAGGGCATATTGAAGAAGAATCAGCTGAGTGGTTCTTGTGGGAGAACAACTCCATTTGGCTCACTAACTTCACACACCATCAGGCTTCCAAGCAGCTCTCAAGGAAACTCAGTTTTCACACTCTATGCTTAGTGCCCTTTGAGTGCCTAGGACTGAAATGAATCTTGGTGAGCGTCCCACACAAACGAATGCTCCACATGCGGGTTTCACATGCCACCAACTCCACATTCACAGGCAACTTCAGCGCCACAGACGTTTTCAGATAGCCCTCAATGCAAAGGCTCTAGACGCAAATATTGGTGTGAGAGCTAATTCAATCAAGGAAACACTGCATGTTGGTGAAGGGCATATTGAAGAAGAATCAGCCGAGTGGTTCTTGTGGGAGAACAACTCCATTTGGCTCACTAACTTCACACACCATCAGGCTTCCAAGCAGCTCTCAAGGAAACTCAGTTTTCACACTCTATGCTTAGTGCCCTTTGAGTGCATTATCTAGGAATGAACCTGGTAGAGCATCCCACACAAACGAATGCTCCACATGCGGGTTTCACATGCCACCAACTCCACATTCACAGGCAACTTCAGCGCCACAGACGTTTGCAGATAGCCCTCAATGCAAAGGCTCTAGACGCAAATATTGGTGTGAGAGCTAATTCAATCAAGGAAACACTGCATGTTGGTGAAGGGCATATTGAAGAAGAATCAGCCGAGTTTTTCTTGTGGGAGAACAACTCCATTTGGCTCACTAACTTCACACACCATCAGGCTTCCAAGCAGCTCTCAAGGAAACTCAGTTTTCACACTCTATGCTTAGTGCCCTTTGAGTGCATTATCTAGGAATGAACCTGGTAGAGCATCCCACACAAACGAATGCTCCACATGCGGGTTTCACATGCCACCAACTCCACATTCACAGGCAACTTCAGCGCCAAAACCACTTTCAGATAGCCCTCAATGCAAAGGCTCTAGACGCAAATATTGGTGTGAGAGCTAATTCAATCAAGGAAACACTGCATGTTGGTGAAGGGCATATTGAAGAAGAATCAGCCGAGTGGTTCTTGTGGGAGAACAACTCCATTTGGCTCACTAACTTCACACACCATCAGGCTTCCAAGCAGCTCTCAAGGAAACTCAGTTTTCACACTCTATGCTTAGTGCCCTTTGAGTGCATTATCTAGGAATGAACCTGGTAGAGCATCCCACACAAACGAATGCTCCACATGCGGGTTTCACATGCCACCAACTCCACATTCACAGGCAACTTCAGCGCCAAAACCACTTTCAGATAGCCCTCAATGCAAAGGCTCTAGACGCAAATATTGGTGTGAGAGCTAATTCAATCAAGGAAACACTGCATGTTGGTGAAGGGCATATTGAAGAAGAATCAGCCGAGTGGTTCTTGTGGGAGAACATCTCCATTTGGCTCACTAACGTCACACACCATCAGGCTTCCAAGCAGCTCTCAAGGAAACTCAGTTTTCACACTCTATGCTTAGTGCCCTTTGAGTGCATTATCTAGGAATGAACCTGGTAGAGCATCCTACACAAACGAATGCTCCACATGCGGGTTTCACATGCCACCAACTCCACATTCACAGGCAACTTCAGCGCCACAGACGTTTGCAGATAGCCCTCAATGCAAAGGCTCTAGACGCAAATATTGGTGTGAGAGCTAATTCAATCAAGGAAACACTGCATGTTGGTGAAGGGCATATTGAAGAAGAATCAGCTGAGTGGTTCTTGTGGGAGAACAACTCCATTTGGCTCACTAACTTCACACACCATCAGGCTTCCAAGCAGCTCTCAAGGAAACTCAGTTTTCACACTCTATGCTTAGTGCCCTTTGAGTGCATTATCTAGGAATGAACCTGGTAGAGCATCCCACACAAACGAATGCTCCACATGCGGGTTTCACATGCCACCAACTCCACATTCACAGGCAACTTCAGCGCCAAAACCACTTTCAGATAGCCCTCAATGCAAAGGCTCTAGACGCAAATATTGGTGTGAGAGCTAATTCAATCAAGGAAACACTGCATGTTGGTGAAGGGCATATTGAAGAAGAATCAGCCGAGTGGTTCTTGTGGGAGAACAACTCCATTTGGAACACTAACTTCACACACCATCAGGCTTCCAAGCAGCTCTCAAGGAAACTCAGTTTTCACACTCTATGCTTAGTGCCCTTTGAGTGCATTATCTAGGACTGAACCTGGTAGAGCATCCCACACAAACGAATGCTCCACATGCGGGTTTCACATGCCACCAACTCCACATTCACAGGCAACTTCAGCGCCAAAACCACTTTCAGATAGCCCTCAATGCAAAGGCTCTAGACGCAAATATTGGTGTCAGAGCTAATTCAATCAAGGAAACACTGCATGTTGCTTAAGGGCATATTGAAGAAGAATCAGCCGAGTGGTTCTTGTGGGAGAACATCTCCATTTGGCTCACTAACGTCACACACCATCAGGCTTCCAAGCAGCTCTCAAGGAAACTCAGTTTTCACACTCTATGCTTAGTGCCCTTTGAGTGCATTATCTAGGAATGAACCTGGTAGAGCATCCCACACAAACGAATGCTCCACATGCGGGTTTCACATGCCACCAACTCCACATTCACAGGCAACTTCAGCGCCACAGCCGTTTTCAGATAGCCCTCAATGCAAAGGCTATAGACGCAAATATTGGTGTGAGAGCTAATTCAATCAAGGAAACACTGCATGTTGGTGAAGGGCATATTGAAGAAGAATCAGCCGAGTGGTTCTTGTGGGAGAACAACTCCATTTGGCTCACTAACTTCACACACCATCAGGCTTCCTAGCAGCTCTCAAGGAAACTCAGTTTTCACACTCTATGCTTAGTGCCCTTTGAGTGCCTAGGACTGAAATGAATCTTGGTGAGCATCCCACACAAACGAATGCTCCACATGCGGGTTTCACATGCCACCAACTCCACATTCACAGGCAATTTCAGCGCCACAGACGTTTTCAGATAGCCCTCAATGCAAAGGCTCTAGACGCAAATATTGGTGTGAGAGCTAATTCAATCAAGGAAACACTGCATGTTGGTGAAGGGCATATTGAAGAAGAATCAGCCGAGTGGTTCTTGTGGGAGAACAACTCCATTTGGCTCACTAACTTCACACACCATCAGGCTTCCAAGCAGCTCTCAAGGAAACTCAGTTTTCACACTCTATGCTTAGTGCCCTTTGAGTGCATTATCTAGGAATGAACCTGGTAGAGCATCCCACACAAACGAATGCTCCACATGCGGGTTTCACATGCCACCAACTCCACATTCACAGGCAACTTCAGCGCCAAAACCACTTTCAGATAGCCCTCAATGCAAAGGCTCTAGACGCAAATATTGGTGTGAGAGCTAATTCAATCAAGGAAACACTGCATGTTGGTGAAGGGCATATTGAAGAAGAATCAGCCGAGTGATTCTTGTGGGAGAACAACTCCATTTGGCTCACTAACGTCACACACCATCAGGCTTCCAAGCAGCTCTCAAGGAAACTCAGTTTTCACACTCTATGCTTAGTGCCCTTTGAGTGCATTATCTAGGAATGAACCTGGTAGAGCATCCCACACAAACGAATGCTCCACATGCGGGTTTCACATGCCACCAACTCCACATTCACAGGCAACTTCAGCGCCACAGCCGTTTTCAGATAGCCCTCAATGCAAAGGCTATAGACGCAAATATTGGTGTGAGAGCTAATTCAATCAAGGAAACACTGCATGTTGGTGAAGGGCATATTGAAGAAGAATCAGCCGAGTGGTTCTTGTGGGAGAACAACTCCATTTGGCTCACTAACTTCACACACCATCAGGCTTCCTAGCAGCTCTCAAGGAAACTCAGTTTTCACACTCTATGCTTAGTGCCCTTTGAGTGCCTAGGACTGAAATGAATCTTGGTGAGCATCCCACACAAACGAATGCTCCACATGCGGGTTTCACATGCCACCAACTCCACATTCACAGGCAATTTCAGCGCCACAGACGTTTTCAGATAGCCCTCAATGCAAAGGCTCTAGACGCAAATATTGGTGTGAGAGCTAATTCAATCAAGGAAACACTGCATGTTGGTGAAGGGCATATTGAAGAAGAATCAGCCGAGTGGTTCTTGTGGGAGAACAACTCCATTTGGCTCACTAACTTCACACACCATCAGGCTTCCAAGCAGCTCTCAAGGAAACTCAGTTTTCACACTCTATGCTTAGTGCCCTTTGAGTGCATTATCTAGGAATGAACCTGGTAGAGCATCCCACACAAACGAATGCTCCACATGCGGGTTTCACATGCCACCAACTCCACATTCACAGGCAACTTCAGCGCCAAAACCACTTTCAGATAGCCCTCAATGCAAAGGCTCTAGACGCAAATATTGGTGTGAGAGCTAATTCAATCAAGGAAACACTGCATGTTGGTGAAGGGCATATTGAAGAAGAATCAGCCGAGTGATTCTTGTGGGAGAACAACTCCATTTGGCTCACTAACGTCACACACCATCAGGCTTCCAAGCAGCTCTCAAGGAAACTCAGTTTTCACACTCTATGCTTAGTGCCCTTTGAGTGCATTATCTAGGAATGAACCTGGTAGAGCATCCTACACAAACGAATGCTCCACATGCGGGTTTCACATGCCACCAACTCCACATTCACAGGCAACTTCAGCGCCACAGACGTTTGCAGATAGCCCTCAATGCAAAGGCTCTAGACGCAAATATTGGTGTGAGAGCTAATTCAATCAAGGAAACACTGCATGTTGGTGAAGGGCATATTGAAGAAGAATCAGCTGAGTGGTTCTTGTGGGAGAACAACTCCATTTGGCTCACTAACTTCACACACCATCAGGCTTCCAAGCAGCTCTCAAGGAAACTCAGTTTTCACACTCTATGCTTAGTGCCCTTTGAGTGCATTATCTAGGAATGAACCTGGTAGAGCATCCCACACAAACGAATGCTCCACATGCGGGTTTCACATGCCACCAACTCCACATTCACAGGCAACTTCAGCGCCAAAACCACTTTCAGATAGCCCTCAATGCAAAGGCTCTAGACGCAAATATTGGTGTGAGAGCTAATTCAATCAAGGAAACACTGCATGTTGGTGAAGGGCATATTGAAGAAGAATCAGCCGAGTGGTTCTTGTGGGAGAACAACTCCATTTGGAACACTAACTTCACACACCATCAGGCTTCCAAGCAGCTCTCAAGGAAACTCAGTTTTCACACTCTATGCTTAGTGCCCTTTGAGTGCATTATCTAGGACTGAACCTGGTAGAGCATCCCACACAAACGAATGCTCCACATGCGGGTTTCACATGCCACCAACTCCACATTCACAGGCAACTTCAGCGCCAAAACCACTTTCAGATAGCCCTCAATGCAAAGGCTCTAGACGCAAATATTGGTGTCAGAGCTAATTCAATCAAGGAAACACTGCATGTTGCTTAAGGGCATATTGAAGAAGAATCAGCCGAGTGGTTCTTGTGGGAGAACATCTCCATTTGGCTCACTAACGTCACACACCATCAGGCTTCCAAGCAGCTCTCAAGGAAACTCAGTTTTCACACTCTATGCTTAGTGCCCTTTGAGTGCATTATCTAGGAATGAACCTGGTAGAGCATCCCACACAAACGAATGCTCCACATGCGGGTTTCACATGCCACCAACTCCACATTCACAGGCAACTTCAGCGCCACAGCCGTTTTCAGATAGCCCTCAATGCAAAGGCTATAGACGCAAATATTGGTGTGAGAGCTAATTCAATCAAGGAAACACTGCATGTTGGTGAAGGGCATATTGAAGAAGAATCAGCCGAGTGGTTCTTGTGGGAGAACAACTCCATTTGGCTCACTAACTTCACACACCATCAGGCTTCCTAGCAGCTCTCAAGGAAACTCAGTTTTCACACTCTATGCTTAGTGCCCTTTGAGTGCCTAGGACTGAAATGAATCTTGGTGAGCATCCCACACAAACGAATGCTCCACATGCGGGTTTCACATGCCACCAACTCCACATTCACAGGCAATTTCAGCGCCACAGACGTTTTCAGATAGCCCTCAATGCAAAGGCTCTAGACGCAAATATTGGTGTGAGAGCTAATTCAATCAAGGAAACACTGCATGTTGGTGAAGGGCATATTGAAGAAGAATCAGCCGAGTGGTTCTTGTGGGAGAACAACTCCATTTGGCTCACTAACTTCACACACCATCAGGCTTCCAAGCAGCTCTCAAGGAAACTCAGTTTTCACACTCTATGCTTAGTGCCCTTTGAGTGCATTATCTAGGAATGAACCTGGTAGAGCATCCCACACAAACGAATGCTCCACATGCGGGTTTCACATGCCACCAACTCCACATTCACAGGCAACTTCAGCGCCAAAACCACTTTCAGATAGCCCTCAATGCAAAGGCTCTAGACGCAAATATTGGTGTGAGAGCTAATTCAATCAAGGAAACACTGCATGTTGGTGAAGGGCATATTGAAGAAGAATCAGCCGAGTGATTCTTGTGGGAGAACAACTCCATTTGGCTCACTAACGTCACACACCATCAGGCTTCCAAGCAGCTCTCAAGGAAACTCAGTTTTCACACTCTATGCTTAGTGCCCTTTGAGTGCATTATCTAGGAATGAACCTGGTAGAGCATCCCACACAAACGAATGCTCCACATGCGGGTTTCACATGCCACCAACTCCACATTCACAGGCAACTTCAGCGCCACAGACGTTTTCAGATAGCCCTCAATGCAAAGGCTCTAGACGCAAATATTGGTGTGAGAGCTAATTCAATCAAGGAAACACTGCATGTTGGTGAAGGGCATATTGAAGAAGAATCAGCTGAGTGGTTCTTGTGGGAGAACAACTCCATTTGGCTCACTAACTTCACACACCATCAGGCTTCCAAGCAGCTCTCAAGGAAACTCAGTTTTCACACTCTATGCTTAGTGCCCTTTGAGTGCCTAGGACTGAAATGAATCTTGGTGAGCGTCCCACACAAACGAATGCTCCACATGCGGGTTTCACATGCCACCAACTCCACATTCACAGGCAACTTCAGCGCCACAGACGTTTGCAGATAGCCCTCAATGCAAAGGCTCTAGACGCAAATATTGGTGTGAGAGCTAATTCAATCAAGGAAACACTGCATGTTGGTGAAGGGCATATTGAAGAAGAATCAGCCGAGTGGTTCTTGTGGGAGAACAACTCCATTTGGCTCACTAACTTCACACACCATCAGGCTTCCAAGCAGCTCTCAAGGAAACTCAGTTTTCACACTCTATGCTTAGTGCCCTTTGAGTGCATTATCTAGGAATGAACCTGGTAGAGCATCCCACACAAACGAATGCTCCACATGCGGGTTTCACATGCCACCAACTCCACATTCACAGGCAACTTCAGCGCCACAGACGTTTGCAGATAGCCCTCAATGCAAAGGCTCTAGACGCAAATATTGGTGTGAGAGCTAATTCAATCAAGGAAACACTGCATGTTGGTGAAGGGCATATTGAAGAAGAATCAGCCGAGTTTTTCTTGTGGGAGAACAACTCCATTTGGCTCACTAACTTCACACACCATCAGGCTTCCAAGCAGCTCTCAAGGAAACTCAGTTTTCACACTCTATGCTTAGTGCCCTTTGAGTGCATTATCTAGGAATGAACCTGGTAGAGCATCCCACACAAACGAATGCTCCACATGCGGGTTTCACATGCCACCAACTCCACATTCACAGGCAACTTCAGCGCCAAAACCACTTTCAGATAGCCCTCAATGCAAAGGCTCTAGACGCAAATATTGGTGTGAGAGCTAATTCAATCAAGGAAACACTGCATGTTGGTGAAGGGCATATTGAAGAAGAATCAGCCGAGTGGTTCTTGTGGGAGAACAACTCCATTTGGCTCACTAACTTCACACACCATCAGGCTTCCAAGCAGCTCTCAAGGAAACTCAGTTTTCACACTCTATGCTTAGTGCCCTTTGAGTGCATTATCTAGGAATGAACCTGGTAGAGCATCCCACACAAACGAATGCTCCACATGCGGGTTTCACATGCCACCAACTCCACATTCACAGGCAACTTCAGCGCCACAGACGTTTGCAGATAGCCCTCAATGCAAAGGCTCTAGACGCAAATATTGGTGTGAGAGCTAATTCAATCAAGGAAACACTGCATGTTGGTGAAGGGCATATTGAAGAAGAATCAGCCGAGTGGTTCTTGTGGGAGAACAACTCCATTTGGCTCACTAACTTCACACACCATCAGGCTTCCAAGCAGCTCTCAAGGAAACTCAGTTTTCACACTCTATGCTTAGTGCCCTTTGAGTGCATTATCTAGGAATGAACCTGGTAGAGCATCCCACACAAACGAATGCTCCACATGCGGGTTTCACATGCCACCAACTCCACATTCACAGGCAACTTCAGCGCCACAGACGTTTGCAGATAGCCCTCAATGCAAAGGCTCTAGACGCAAATATTGGTGTGAGAGCTAATTCAATCAAGGAAACACTGCATGTTGGTGAAGGGCATATTGAAGAAGAATCAGCCGAGTTTTTCTTGTAGGAGAACAACTCCATTTGGCTCACTAACGTCGCACACCATCAGGCTTCCAAGCAGCTCTCAAGGAAACTCAGTTTTCACACTCTATGCTTAGTGCCCTTTGAGTGCATTATCTAGGAATGAACCTGGTAGAGCATCCCACACAGACGAATGCTCCACATGCGGGTTTCACATGCCACAAACTCCACATTCACAGGAAACTTCAGCGCCAAAACCACTTTCAGATAGCCCTCAATGCAAAGGCTCTAGACGCAAATATTGGTGTGAGAGCTAATTCAATCAAGGAAACACTGCATGTTGGTGAAGGGCATATTGAAGAAGAATCAGCCGAGTGGTTCTTGTGGGAGAACAACTCCATTTGGCTCACTAACTTCACACACCATCAGGCTTCCAAGCAGCTCTCAAAGAAACTCAGTTTTCACACTCTATGCTTAGTGCCCTTTGAGTGCATTATCTAGGAATGAACCTGGTAGAGCATCCCACACAAACGAATGCTCCACATGCGGGTTTCACATGCCACCAACTCCACATTCACAGGCAACTTCAGCGCCAAAACCACTTTCAGATAGCCCTCAATGCAAAGGCTCTAGACGCAAATATTGGTGTGAGAGCTAATTCAATCAAGGAAACACTGCATGTTGGTGAAGGGCATATTGAAGAAGAATCAGCCGAGTGGTTCTTGTGGGAGAACAACTCCATTTGGCTCACTAACTTCACACCATCAGGCTTCCAAGCAGCTCTCAAGGAAACTCAGTTTTCACACTCTATGCTTAGTGCCCTTTGAGTTCTGAGGACTGAAATGAATCTTGGTGAGCATCCCACACAAACGAATGCTCCACATGCGGGTTTCACATGCCACCAACTCCACATTCACAGGTAACTTCAGCGCCAAAACCACTTTCAGATAGCCCTCAATGCAAAGTCTCTACGTGCAAATATTGGTGTGAGAGCTAATTCAATCAAGGAAACACTGCATGTTGGTGAAGGGCATATTGAAGAAGAATCAGCCGAGTGGTTCTTGTGGGAGAACATCTCCATTTGGCTCACTAACTTCACACACCATCAGGCTTCCAAGCAGCTCTCAAGGAAACTCAGTTTTCACACTCTATGCTTAGTGCCCTTTGAGTGCATTATCTAGGAATGAACCTGGTAGAGCATCCCACACAAACGAATGCTCCACATGCGGGTTTCACATGCCACCAACTCCACATTCACAGGCAACTTCAGCGCCACAGACGTTTTCAGATAGCCCTCAATGCAAAGTCTCTACGTGCAAATATTGGTGTGAGAGCTAATTCAATCAAGGAAACACTGCATGTTGGTGAAGGGCATATTGAAGAAGAATCAGCCGAGTGATTCTTGTGGGAGAACAACTCCATTTGGCTCACTAACTTCACACACCATCAGGCTTCCAAGCAGCTCTCAAGGAAACTCAGTTTTCACACTCTATGCTTAGTGCCCTTTGAGTGCATTATCTAGGAATGAACCTGGTAGAGCATCCCACACAAACGAATGCTCCACATGCGGGTTTCACATGCCACCAACTCCACATTCACAGGCAACTTCAGCGCCACAGCCGTTTTCAGATAGCCCTCAATGCAAAGGCTCTAGACGCAAATATTGGTGTGAGAGCTAATTCAATCAAGGAAACACTGCATGTTGGTGAAGGGCATATTGAAGAAGAATCAGCCGAGTGGTTCTTGTGGGAGAACAACTCCATTTGGCTCACTAACTTCACACACCATCAGGCTTCCAAGCAGCTCTCAAGGAAACTCAGTTTTCACACTCTATGCTTAGTGCCCTTTGAGTGCATTATCTAGGAATGAACCTGGTAGAGCATCCCACACAAACGAATGCTCCACATGCGGGTTTCACATGCCACCAACTCCACATTCACAGGCAACTTCAGCGCCAAAACCACTTTCAGATAGCCCTCAATGCAAAGGCTCTAGACGCAAATATTGGTGTGAGAGCTAATTCAATCAAGGAAACACTGCATGTTGGTGAAGGGCATATTGAAGAAGAATCAGCCGAGTGGTTCTTGTGGGAGAACAACTCCATTTGGCTCACTAACTTCACACACCATCAGGCTTCCAAGCAGCTCTCAAGGAAACTCAGTTTTCACACTCTATGCTTAGTGCCCTTTGAGTGCATTATCTAGGAATGAACCTGGTAGAGCATCCCACACAAACGAATGCTCCACATGCGGGTTTCACATGCCACCAACTCCACATTCACAGGCAACTTCAGCGCCAAAACCACTTTCAGATAGCCCTCAATGCAAAGGCTCTAGACGCAAATATTGGTGTGAGAGCTAATTCAATCAAGGAAACACTGCATGTTGGTGAAGGGCATATTGAAGAAGAATCAGCCGAGTGGTTCTTGTGGGAGAACAAATCCATTTGGCTCACTAACTTCACACCATCAGGCTTCCAAACAGCTCTCAAGGAAACTCAGTTTTCACACTCAATGCTTAGTGCCCTTTGAGTGCTGAGGACTGAAATGAATCTTGGTGAGCATCCCACACAAACGAATGCTCCACATGCGGGTTTCACATGCCACCAACTCCACATTCACAGGTAACTTCAGCGCCAAAACCACTTTCAGATAGCCCTCAATGCAAAGGCTCTAGACGCAAATATTGGTGTGAGAGCTAATTCAATCAAGGAAACACTGCATGTTGGTGAAGGGCATATTGAAGAAGAATCAGCCGAGTGGTTCTTGTGGGAGAACAACTCCATTTGGCTCACTAACTTCACACACCATCAGGCTTCCAAGCAGCTCTCAAGGAAACTCAGTTTTCACACTCTATGCTTAGTACCCTTTGAGTGCCGAGGACTGAAATGAATCTTGGTGAGCATCCCACACAAACGAATGCTCCACATGCGGGTTTCACATGCCACCAACTCCACATTCACAGGCAACTTCAGCGCCACAGACGTTTGCAGATAGCCCTCAATGCAAAGGCTCTAGACGCAAATATTGGTGTGAGAGCTAATTCAATCAAGGAAACACTGCATGTTGGTGAAGGGCATATTGAAGAAGAATCAGCCGAGTGGTTCTTGTGGGAGAACATCTCCATTTGGCTCACTAACGTCACACACCATCAGGCTTCCAAGCAGCTCTCAAGGAAACTCAGTTTTCACACTCTATGCTTAGTGCCCTTTGAGTGCATTATCTAGGAATGAACCTGGTAGAGCATCCCACACAAACGAATGCTCCACATGCGGGTTTCACATGCCACCAACTCCACATTCACAGGCAACTTCAGCGCCACAGACGTTTGCAGATAGCCCTCAATGCAAAGGCTCTAGACGCAAATATTGGTGTGAGAGCTAATTCAATCAAGGAAACACTGCATGTTGGTGAAGGGCATATTGAAGAAGAATCAGCTGAGTGGTTCTTGTGGGAGAACAACTCCATTTGGCTCACTAACTTCACACACCATCAGGCTTCCAAGCAGCTCTCAAGGAAACTCAGTTTTCACACTCTATGCTTAGTGCCCTTTGAGTGCATTATCTAGGAATGAACCTGGTAGAGCATCCCACACAAACGAATGCTCCACATGCGGGTTTCACATGCCACCAACTCCACATTCACAGGCAACTTCAGCGCCAAAACCACTTTCAGATAGCCCTCAATGCAAAGGCTCTAGACGCAAATATTGGTGTGAGAGCTAATTCAATCAAGGAAACACTGCATGTTGGTGAAGGGCATATTGAAGAAGAATCAGCCGAGTGGTTCTTGTGGGAGAACAACTCCATTTGGCTCACTAACTTCACACACCATCAGGCTTCCAAGCAGCTCTCAAGGAAACTCAGTTTTCACACTCTATGCTTAGTGCCCTTTGAGTGCATTATCTAGGACTGAACCTGGTAGAGCATCCCACACAAACGAATGCTCCACATGCGGGTTTCACATGCCACCAACTCCACATTCACAGGCAACTTCAGCGCCAAAACCACTTTCAGATAGCCCTCAATGCAAAGGCTCTAGACGCAAATATTGGTGTGAGAGCTAATTCAATCAAGGAAACACTGCATGTTGCTTAAGGGCATATTGAAGAAGAATCAGCCGAGTGGTTCTTGTGGGAGAACATCTCCATTTGGCTCACTAACGTCACACACCATCAGGCTTCCAAGCAGCTCTCAAGGAAACTCAGTTTTCACACTCTATGCTTAGTGCCCTTTGAGTGCATTATCTAGGAATGAACCTGGTAGAGCATCCCACACAAACGAATGCTCCACATGCGGGTTTCACATGCCACCAACTCCACATTCACAGGCAACTTCAGCGCCACAGACGTTTGCAGATAGCCCTCAATGCAAAGGCTCTAGACGCAAATATTGGTGTGAGAGCTAATTCAATCAAGGAAACACTGCATGTTGGTGAAGGGCATATTGAAGAAGAATCAGCCGAGTGGTTCTTGTGGGAGAACAACTCCATTTGGCTCACTAACTTCACACACCATCAGGCTTCCAAGCAGCTCTCAAGGAAACTCAGTTTTCACACTCTATGCTTAGTGCCCTTTGAGTGCCTAGGACTGAAATGAATCTTGGTGAGCATCCCACACAAACGAATGCTCCACATGCGGGTTTCACATGCCACCAACTCCACATTCACAGGCAATTTCAGCGCCACAGACGTTTTCAGATAGCCCTCAATGCAAAGGCTCTAGACGCAAATATTGGTGTGAGAGCTAATTCAATCAAGGAAACACTGCATGTTGGTGAAGGGCATATTGAAGAAGAATCAGCCGAGTGGTTCTTGTGGGAGAACAACTCCATTTGGCTCACTAACTTCACACACCATCAGGCTTCCAAGCAGCTCTCAAGGAAACTCAGTTTTCACACTCTATGCTTAGTGCCCTTTGAGTGCATTATCTAGGAATGAACCTGGTAGAGCATCCCACACAAACGAATGCTCCACATGCGGGTTTCACATGCCACCAACTCCACATTCACAGGCAACTTCAGCGCCAAAACCACTTTCAGATAGCCCTCAATGCAAAGGCTCTAGACGCAAATATTGGTGTGAGAGCTAATTCAATCAAGGAAACACTGCATGTTGGTGAAGGGCATATTGAAGAAGAATCAGCCGAGTGATTCTTGTGGGAGAACAACTCCATTTGGCTCACTAACGTCACACACCATCAGGCTTCCAAGCAGCTCTCAAGGAAACTCAGTTTTCACACTCTATGCTTAGTGCCCTTTGAGTGCATTATCTAGGAATGAACCTGGTAGAGCATCCCACACAAACGAATGCTCCACATGCGGGTTTCACATGCCACCAACTCCACATTCACAGGCAACTTCAGCGCCACAGACGTTTTCAGATAGCCCTCAATGCAAAGGCTCTAGACGCAAATATTGGTGTGAGAGCTAATTCAATCAAGGAAACACTGCATGTTGGTGAAGGGCATATTGAAGAAGAATCAGCTGAGTGGTTCTTGTGGGAGAACAACTCCATTTGGCTCACTAACTTCACACACCATCAGGCTTCCAAGCAGCTCTCAAGGAAACTCAGTTTTCACACTCTATGCTTAGTGCCCTTTGAGTGCATTATCTAGGAATGAACCTGGTAGAGCATCCAACATAAACGAATGCTCCACATGCGGGTTTCACATGCCACCAACTCCACATTCACAGGCAACTTCAGCGCCAAAACCACTTTCAGATAGCCCTCAATGCAAAGGCTCTAGACGCAAATATTGGTGTCAGAGCTAATTCAATCAAGGAAACACTGCATGTTGGTGAAGGGCATATTGAAGAAGAATCAGCCGAGTGGTTCTTGTGGGAGAACATCTCCATTTGGCTCACTAACGTCACACACCATCAGGCTTCCAAGCAGCTCTCAAGGAAACTCAGTTTTCACACTCTATGCTTAGTGCCCTTTGAGTGCATTATCTAGGAATGAACCTGGTAGAGCATCCCACACAAACGAATGCTCCACATGCGGGTTTCACATGCACCAACTCCACATTCACAGGCAACTTCAGCGCCACAGCCGTTTTCAGATAGCCCTCAATGCAAAGGCTCTAGACGCAAATATTGGTGTGAGAGCTAATTCAATCAAGGAAACACTGCATGTTGGTGAAGGGCATATTGAAGAAGAATCAGCCGAGTGGTTCTTGTGGGAGAACAACTCCATTTGGCTCACTAACTTCACACACCATCAGGCTTCCAAGCAGCTCTCAAGGAAACTCAGTTTTCACACTCTATGCTTAGTGCCCCCTTTGAGTGCCTAGGACTGAAATGAATCTTGGTGAGCGTCCCACACAAACGAATGCTCCACATGCGGGTTTCACATGCCACCAACTCCACATTCACAGGCAACTTCAGCGCCACAGACGTTTTCAGATAGCCCTCAATGCAAAGGCTCTAGACGCAAATATTGGTGTGAGAGCTAATTCAATCAAGGAAACACTGCATGTTGGTGAAGGGCATATTGAAGAAGAATCAGCCGAGTGGTTCTTGTGGGAGAACAACTCCATTTGGCTCACTAACTTCACACACCATCAGGCTTCCAAGCAGCTCTCAAGGAAACTCAGTTTTCACACTCTATGCTTAGTGCCCTTTGAGTGCATTATCTAGGAATGAACCTGGTAGAGCATCCCACACAAACGAATGCTCCACATGCGGGTTTCACATGCCACCAACTCCACATTCACAGGCAACTTCAGCGCCAAAACCACTTTCAGATAGCCCTCAATGCAAAGGCTCTAGACGCAAATATTGGTGTGAGAGCTAATTCAATCAAGGAAACACTGCATGTTGGTGAAGGGCATATTGAAGAAGAATCAGCCGAGTGATTCTTGTGGGAGAACAACTCCATTTGGCTCACTAACTTCACACACCATCAGGCTTCCAAGCAGCTCTCAAGGAAACTCAGTTTTCACACTCTATGCTTAGTGCCCTTTGAGTGCATTATCTAGGAATGAACCTGGTAGAGCATCCCACACAAACGAATGCTCCACATGCGGGTTTCACATGCCACCAACTCCACATTCACAGGCAACTTCAGCGCCAAAACCACTTTCAGATAGCCCTCAATGCAAAGGCTCTAGACGCAAATATGGTGTGAGAGCTAATTCAATCAAGGAAACACTGCATGTTGGTGAAGGGCATATTGAAGAAGAATCAGCCGAGTGGTTCTTGTGGGAGAACAACTCCATTTGGGCTCACTAACTTCACACACCATCAGGCTTCCAAGCAGCTCTCAAGGAAACTCAGTTTTCACACTCTATGCTTAGTGCCCTTTGAGTGCATTATCTAGGAATGAACCTGGTAGAGCATCCCACACAAACGAATGCTCCACATGCGGGTTTCACATGCCACCAACTCCACATTCACAGGCAACTTCAGCGCCACAGACGTTTGCAGATAGCCCTCAATGCAAAGGCTCTAGACGCAAATATTGGTGTGAGAGCTAATTCAATCAAGGAAACACTGCATGTTGGTGAAGGGCATATTGAAGAAGAATCAGCCGAGTGGTTCTTGTGGGAGAACAACTCCATTTGGCTCACTAACTTCACACACCATCAGGCTTCCAAGCAGCTCTCAAGGAAACTCAGTTTTCACACTCTATGCTTAGTGCCCTTTGAGTGCATTATCTAGGAATGAACCTGGTAGAGCATCCCACACAAACGAATGCTCCACATGCGGGTTTCACATGCCACCAACTCCACATTCACAGGCAACTTCAGCGCCAAAACCACTTTCAGATAGCCCTCAATGCAAAGGCTCTAGACGCAAATATTGGTGTGAGAGCTAATTCAATCAAGGAAACACTGCATGTTGGTGAAGGGCATATTGAAGAAGAATCAGCCGAGTGGTTCTTGTGGGAGAACATCTCCTTTTGGCTCACTAACGTCACACACCATCAGGCTTCCAAGCAGCTCTCAAGGAAACTCAGTTTTCACACTCTATGCTTAGTGCCCTTTGAGTGCATTATCTAGGAATGAACCTGGTAGAGCATCCCACACAAACCAATGCTCCACATGCGGGTTTCACATGCCACCAACTCCACATTCACAGGCAACTTCAGCGCCACAGACGTTTTCAGATAGCCCTCAATGCAAAGGTTCTAGATGCAAATATTGGTGTGAGAGCTAATTCAATCAAGGAAACACTGCATGTTGGTGAAGGGCATATTGAAGAAGAATAGGCCGAGTGATTCTTGTGGGAGAACAACTCCATTTGGCTCACTAACTTCACACACCATCAGGCTTCCAAGCAGCTCTCAAGGAAACTCAGTTTTCACACTCTATGCTTAGTGCCCTTTGAGTGCATTATCTAGGAATGAACCTGGTAGAGCATCCCACACAAACGAATGCTCCACATGCGGGTTTCACATGCCACCAACTCCACATTCACAGGCAACTTCAGCGCCACAGCCGTTTGCAGATAGCCCTCAATGCAAAGGCTCTAGACGCAAATATTGGTGTGAGAGCTAATTCAATCAAGGAAACACTGCATGTTGGTGAAGGGCATATTGAAGAAGAATCAGCCGAGTGGTTCTTGTGGGAGAATAACTCCATTTGGCTCACTAACTTCACACACCATCAGGCTTCCAAGCAGCTCTCAAGGAAACTCAGTTTTCACACTCTATGCTTAGTGCCCTTTGAGTGCATTATCTAGGAATGAACCTGGTAGAGCATCCCACACAAACGAATGCTCCACATGCGGGTTTCACATGCCACCAACTCCACATTCACAGGCAACTTCAGCGCCACAGCCGTTTTCAGATAGCCCTCAATGCAAAGGCTCTAGACGCAAATATTGGTGTGAGAGCTAATTCAATCAAGGAAACACTGCATGTTGGTGAAGGGCATATTGAAGAAGAATCAGCCGAGTGGTTCTTGTGGAGAACAACACCATTTGGCTCACTAACTTCACACACCATCAGGCTTCCAAGCAGCTCTCAAGGAAACTCAGTTTTCACACTCTATGCTTAGTGCTCTTTGAGGGCCTAGGACTGAAATGAAGCTTCGTGAGCATCCCACACAAATGAATGCTCCCACATGCGGGTTTCACATTGCCACCAACTCCACATTCACAGGCAACTTCAGCGCCACAGCCGTTTTCAGATAGCCCTCAATGCAAAATCTCTAGACGCAAATATTGGTGTGAGAGCTAATTCAATCAAGGAAACACTGCATGTTGGTGAAGGGCATATTGAAGAAGAATCAGCCGAGTGGTTCTTGTGGGAGAACAACTCCATTTGGCTCACTAACTTCACACACCATCAGGCTTCCAAGCAGCTCTCAAGGAAACTCAGTTTTCACACTCTATGCTTAGTGCCCTTTGAGTGCATTATCTAGGAATGAACCTGGTAGAGCATCCCACACAAACGAATGCTCCACATGCGGGTTTCACATGCCACCAACTCCACATTCACAGGCAACTTCAGCGCCACAGACGTTTTCAGATAGCCCTCAATGCAAAGGTTCTAGATGCAAATATTGGTGTGAGAGCTAATTCAATCAAGGAAACACTGCATGTTGGTGAAGGGCATATTGAAGAAGAATAGGCCGAGTGATTCTTGTGGGAGAACAACTCCATTTGGCTCACTAACTTCACACACCATCAGGCTTCCAAGCAGCTCTCAAGGAAACTCAGTTTTCACACTCTATGCTTAGTGCCCTTTGAGTGCATTATCTAGGAATGAACCTGGTAGAGCATCCCACACAAACGAATGCTCCACATGCGGGTTTCACATGCCACCAACTCCACATTCACAGGCAACTTCAGCGCCACAGCCGTTTGCAGATAGCCCTCAATGCAAAGGCTCTAGACGCAAATATTGGTGTGAGAGCTAATTCAATCAAGGAAACACTGCATGTTGGTGAGTGAAGGGCATATTGAAGAAGAATCAGCCGAGTGGTTCTTGTGGGAGAACAACTCCATTTGGCTCACTAACTTCACACACCATCAGGCTTCCAAGCAGCTCTCAAGGAAACTCAGTTTTCACACTCTATGCTTAGTGCCCTTTGAGTGCATTATCTAGGAATGAACCTGGTAGAGCATCCCACACAAACGAATGCTCCACATGCGGGTTTCACATGCCACCAACTCCACATTCACAGGCAACTTCAGCGCCACAGCCGTTTTCAGATAGCCTCAATGCAAAGGCTCTAGACGCAAATATTGGTGTGAGAGCTAATTCAATCAAGGAAACACTGCATGTTGGTGAAGGGCATATTGAAGAAGAATCAGCCGAGTGGTTCTTGTGGGAGAACAACACCATTTGGCTCACTAACTTCACACACCATCAGGCTTCCAAGCAGCTCTCAAGGAAACTCAGTTTTCACACTCTATGCTTAGTGCTCTTTGAGGGCCTAGGGAAATGAAGCTTCGTGAGCATCCCACACAAATGAATGCTCCACATGCGGGTTTCACATGCCACCAACTCCACATTCACAGGCAACTTCAGCGCCACAGCCGTTTTCAGATAGCCCTCAATGCAAAATCTCTAGACGCAAATATTGGTGTGAGAGCTAATTCAATCAAGGAAACACTGCATGTTGGTGAAGGGCATATTGAAGAAGAATCAGCCGAGTGGTTCTTGTGGGAGAACAACTCCATTTGGCTCACTAACTTCACACACCATCAGGCTTCCAAGCAGCTCTCAAGGAAACTCAGTTTTCACACTCTATGCTTAGTGCCCTTTGAGTGCATTATCTAGGAATGAACCTGGTAGAGCATCCCACACAAACGAATGCTCCACATGCGGGTTTCACATGCCACCAACTCCACATTCACAGGCAACTTCAGCGCCAAAACCACTTTCAGATAGCCCTCAATGCAAAGGCTCTAGACGCAAATATTGGTGTGAGAGCTAATTCAATCAAGGAAACACTGCATGTTGGTGAAGGGCATATTGAAGAAGAATCAGCCGAGTGGTTCTTGTGGGAGAACATCTCCATTTGGCTCACTAACGTCACACACCATCAGGCTTCCAAGCAGCTCTCAAGGAAACTCAGTTTTCACACTCTATGCTTAGTGCCCTTTGAGTGCATTATCTAGGAATGAACCTGGTAGAGCATCCCACACAAACGAATGCTCCACATGCGGGTTTCACATGCCACCAACTCCACATTCACAGGCAACTTCAGCGCCACAGACGTTTTCAGATAGCCCTCAATGCAAAGGTTCTAGATGCAAATATTGGTGTGAGAGCTAATTCAATCAAGGAAACACTGCATGTTGGTGAAGGGCATATTGAAGAAGAATAGACCGAGTGATTCTTGTGGGAGAACAACTCCATTTGGCTCACTAACTTCACACACCATCAGGCTTCCAAGCAGCTCTCAAGGAAACTCAGTTTTCACACTCTATGCTTAGTGCCCTTTGAGTGCATTATCTAGGAATGAACCTGGTAGAGCATCCCACACAAACGAATGCTCCACATGCGGGTTTCACATGCCACCAACTCCACATTCACAGGCAACTTCAGCGCCACAGCCGTTTGCAGATAGAGCTCAATGCAAAGGCTCTAGACGCAAATATTGGTGTGAGAGCTAATTCAATCAAGGAAACACTGCATGTTGGTGAAGGGCATATTGAAGAAGAATCAGCTGAGTGGTTCTTGTGGGAGAACAACTCCATTTGGCTCACTAACGTCGCACACCATCAGGTTTCCAAGTAGCTCTCAAGGAAACTCAGTTTTCACACTCTATGCATAGTGCCCTTTGAGTGCATTATCTAGGAATGAACCTGGTAGAGCATCCCACACAAACGAATGCTCCACATGCGGGTTTCACATGCCACAAACTCCACATTCACAGGCAACTTCAGCGCCACAGCCGTTTTCAGATAGCCCTCAATGCAAAGGCTCTAGACGCAAATATTGGTGTGAGAGCTAATTCAATCAAGGAAACACTGCATGTTGGTGAAGGGCATATTGAAGAAGAATCAGCCGAGTGGTTCTTGTGGGAGAACAACTCCATTTGGCTCACTAACTTCACACACCATCAGGCTTCCAAGCAGCTCTCAAGGAAACTCAGTTTTCACACTCTATGCTTAGTGCCCTTTGAGTGCATTATCTAGGAATGAACCTGGTAGAGCATCCCACACAAACGAATGCTCCACATGCGGGTTTCACATGCCACCAACTCCACATTCACAGGCAACTTCAGCGCCACAGCCGTTTGCAGATAGCCCTCAATGCAAAGGCTCTAGACGCAAATATTGGTGTGAGAGCTAATTCAATCAAGGAAACACTGCATGTTGGTGAAGGGCATATTGAAGAAGAATCAGCCGAGTGGTTCTTGTGGGAGAACAACTCCATTTGGCTCACTAACTTCACACACCATCAGGCTTCCAAGCAGCTCTCAAGGAAACTCAGTTTTCACACTCTATACTTAGTGCCCTTTGAGTGCATTATCTAGGAATGAACCTGGTAGAGCATCCCACACAAACGAATGCTCCACATGCGGGTTTCACATGCCACCAACTCCACATTCACAGGCAACTTCAGCGCCACAGCCGTTTGCAGATAGCCCTCAATGCAAAGGCTCTAGACGCAAATATTGGTGTGAGAGCTAATTCAATCAAGGAAACACTGCATGTTGGTGAAGGGCATATTGAAGAAGAATCAGCCGAGTGGTTCTTGTGGAGAACAACTCCATTTGGCTCACTAACTTCACACACCATCAGGCTTCCAAGCAGCTCTCAAGGAAACTCAGTTTTCACACTCTATGCTTAGTGCCCTTTGAGTGCATTATCTAGGAATGAACCTGGTAGAGCATCCAACACAAACGAATGCTCCACATGCGGGTTTCACATGCCACCAACTCCACATTCACAGGCAACTTCAGCGCCACAGCCGTTTTCAGATAGCCCTCAATGCAAAGGCTCTAGACGCAAATATTGGTGTGAGAGCTAATTCAATCAAGGAAACACTGCATGTTGGTGAAGGGCATATTGAAGAAGAATCAGCCGAGTGGTTCTTGTGGAGAACAACACCATTTGGCTCACTAACTTCACACACCATCAGGCTTCCAAGCAGCTCTCAAGGAAACTCAGTTTTCACACTCTATGCTTAGTGCTCTTTGAGGGCCTAGGACTGAAATGAAGCTTCGTGAGCATCCCACACAAATGAATGCTCCACATGCGGGTTTCACATGCCACCAACTCCACATTCACAGGCAACTTCAGCGCCACAGCCGTTTTCAGATAGCCCTCAATGCAAAATCTCTAGACGCAAATATTGGTGTGAGAGCTAATTCAATCAAGGAAACACTGCATGTTGGTGAAGGGCATATTGAAGAAGAATCAGCCGAGTGGTTCTTGTGGAGAACAACTCCATTTGGCTCACTAACTTCACACACCATCAGGCTTCCAAGCAGCTCTCAAGGAAACTCAGTTTTCACACTCTATGCTTAGTGCCCTTTGAGTGCATTATCTAGGAATGAAACCTGGTAGAGCATCCCACACAAACGAATGCTCCACATGCGGGTTTCACATGCCACCACCAACTCCACATTCACAGGCAACTTCAGCGCCAAAACCACTTTCAGATAGCCCTCAATGCAAAGGCTCTAGACGCAAATATTGGTGTGAGAGCTAATTCAATCAAGGAAACACTGCATGTTGGTGAAGGGCATATTGAAGAAGAATCAGCCGAGTGGTTCTTGTGGGAGAACATCTCCATTTGGCTCACTAACGTCACACACCATCAGGCTTCCAAGCAGCTCTCAAGGAAACTCAGTTTTCACACTCTATGCTTAGTGCCCTTTGAGTGCATTATCTAGGAATGAACCTGGTAGAGCATCCCACACAAACGAATGCTCCACATGCGGGTTTCACATGCCACCAACTCCACATTCACAGGCAACTTCAGCGCCACAGACGTTTTCAGATAGCCCTCAATGCAAAGGTTCTAGATGCAAATATTGGTGTGAGAGCTAATTCAATCAAGGAAACACTGCATGTTGGTGAAGGGCATATTGAAGAAGAATAGGCCGAGTGATTCTTGTGGGAGAACAACTCCATTTGGCTCACTAACTTCACACACCATCAGGCTTCCAAGCAGCTCTCAAGGAAACTCAGTTTTCACACTCTATGCTTAGTGCCCTTTGAGTGCATTATCTAGGAATGAACCTGGTAGAGCATCCCACACAAACGAATGCTCCACATGCGGGTTTCACATGCCACCAACTCCACATTCACAGGCAACTTCAGCGCCACAGCCGTTTTCAGATAGAGCTCAATGCAAAGGCTCTAGACGCAAATATTGGTGTGAGAGCTAATTCAATCAAGGAAACACTGCATGTTGGTGAAGGGCATATTGAAGAAGAATCAGCTGAGTGGTTCTTGTGGGAGAACAACTCCATTTGGCTCACTAACGTCGCACACCATCAGGTTTCCAAGCAGCTCTCAAGGAAACTCAGTTTTCACACTCTATGCATAGTGCCCTTTGAGTGCATTATCTAGGAATGAACCTGGTAGAGCATCCCACACAAACGAATGCTCCACATGCGGGTTTCACATGCCACAAACTCCACATTCACAGGCAACTTCAGCGCCACAGCCGTTTTCAGATAGCCCTCAATGCAAAGGCTCTAGACGCAAATATTGGTGTGAGAGCTAATTCAATCAAGGAAACACTGCATGTTGGTGAAGGGCATATTGAAGAAGAATCAGCCGAGTGGTTCTTGTGGGAGAACAACTCCATTTGGCTCACTAACTTCACACACCATCAGGCTTCCAAGCAGCTCTCAAGGAAACTCAGTTTTCACACTCTATGCTTACTGCCCTATGAGTGCATTATCTAGGAATGAACCTGGTAGAGCATCCCACACAAACGAATGCTCCACATGAGGGTTTCACATGCCACCAACTCCACATTCACAGGCAACTTCAGCGCCACAGACGTTTGCAGATAGCCCTCAATGCAAAGGCTCTAGACGCAAATATTGGTGTGAGAGCTAATTCAATCAAGGAAACACTGCATGTTGGTGAAGGGCATATTGAAGAAGAATCCGCCGAGTGGTTCTTGTGGGAGAACAACTCCATTTGGCTCACTAACTTCACACACCATCAGGCTTCCAAGCAGCTCTCAAGGAAACTCAGTTTTCACACTCTATGCTTAGTGCCCTTTGAGTGCATTATCTAGGAATGAACCTGGTAGAGCATCCCACACAAACGAATGCTCCACATGCGGGTTTCACATGCCACCAACTATACATTCACAGGCAACTTCAGCGCCACAGCCGTTTTCAGATAGCCCTCAATGGAAAGGCTCTAGACGCAAATATTGGTGTGAGAGCTAATTCAATCAAGGAAACACTGCATGTTGGTGAAGGGCATATTGAAGAAGAATCAGCCGAGTGGTTCTTGTAGGAGAACAACTCCATTTGGCTCACTAACTTCGCACACCATCAGGTTTCCAAGCAGCTCTCAATGAAACTCAGTTTTCACACTCTATGCTTAGTGCCCTTTGAGTGCATTATCTAGGAATGAACCTGGTAGAACATCCAACACAAACGAATGCTCCACATGCGGGTTTCACATGCCACCAACTCCACATTCACAGGCAACTTCAGCGCCACAGCTACTTTCAGATAGCCCTCAATGCAAAGGCTCTAGACGCAAATATTGGTGTGAGAGCTAATTCAATCAAGGAAACACTGCATGTTGGTGAAGGGCATATTGAAGAAGAATCCGCCGAGTGGTTCTTGTGGGAGAACAACTCCATTTGGCTCACTAACTTCACACACCATCAGGCTTCCAAGCAGCTCTCAAGGAAACTCAGTTTTCACACTCTATGCTTAGTGCCCTTTGAGTGCATTATCTAGGAATGAACCTGGTAGAGCATCCCACACAAACGAATGCTCCACATGCGGGTTTCACATGCCACCAACTATACATTCACAGGCAACTTCAGCGCCACAGCCGTTTTCAGATAGCCCTCAATGGAAAGGCTCCAGACGCAAATATTGGTGTGAGAGCTAATTCAATCAAGGAAACACTGCATGTTGGTGAAGGGCATATTGAAGAAGAATCAGCCGAGTGGTTCTTGTAGGAGAACAACTCCATTTGGCTCACTAACTTCGCACACCATCAGGTTTCCAAGCAGCTCTCAATGAAACTCAGTTTTCACACTCTATGCTTAGTGCCCTTTGAGTGCATTATCTAGGAATGAACCTGGTAGAACATCCAACACAAACGAATGCTCCACATGCGGGTTTCACATGCCACCAACTCCACATTCACAGGCAACTTCAGCGCCACAGCTACTTTCAGATAGCCCTCAATGCAAAGGCTCTAGACGCAAATATTGGTGTGAGAGCTAATTCAATCAAGGAAACACTGCATGTTGGTGAAGGGCATATTGAAGAAGAATCCGCCGAGTGGTTCTTGTGGGAGAACAACTCCATTTGGCTCACTAACTTCACACACCATCAGGCTTCCAAGCAGCTCTCAAGGAAACTCAGTTTTCACACTCTATGCTTACTGCCCTTTGAGTGCATTATCTAGGAATGAACCTGGTAGAGCATCCCACACAAACGAATGCTCCACATGCGGGTTTCACATGCCACCAACTATACATTCACAGGCAACTTCAGCGCCACAGCCGTTTTCAGATAGCCCTCAATGCAAAGGCTCTAGATGCAAATATTGGTGTGAGAGCTAATTCAATCAAGGAAACACTGCATGTTGGTGAAGGGCATATTGAAGAAGAATCAGCCGAGTGGTTCTTGTGGGAGAACAACACCATTTGGCTCACTAACTTCACACACCATCAGGCTTCCAAGCAGCTCTCAAGGAAACTCAGTTTTCACACTCTATGCTTAGTGCCCTTTGAGTGCATTATCTAGGAATGAACCTGGTAGAGCATCCCACACAAACGAATGCTCCACATGCGGGTTTCACATGCCACCAACTCCACATTCACAGGCAACTTCAGCGCCACAGACGTTTTCAGATAGCCCTCAATGCAAAGGCTCTAGACGCAAATATTGGTGTGAGAGCTAATTCAATCAAGGAAACACTGCATGTTGGTGAAGGGCATATTGAAGAAGAATCAGCCGAGTGGTTCTTGTAGGAGAACAACTCCATTTGGCTCACTAACGTCGCACACCATCAGGCTTCCAAGCAGCTCTCAAGGAAACTCAGTTTTCACACTCTATGCATAGTGCCCTTTGAGTGCATTATCTAGGAATGAACCTGGTAGAACATCCAACACAAACGAATGCTCCACATGCGGGTTTCACATGCCACCAACTCCACATTCACAGGCAACTTCAGCGCCACAGCTACTTTCAGATAGCCCTCAATGCAAAGGCTCTAGACGCAAATATTGGTGTGAGAGCTAATTCAATCAAGGAAACACTGCATGTTGGTGAAGGGCATATTGAAGAAGAATCCGCCGAGTGGTTCTTGTGGGAGAACAACTCCATTTGGCTCACTAACTTCACACACCATCAGGCTTCCAAGCAGCTCTCAAGGAAACTCAGTTTTCACACTCTATGCTTAGTGCCCTTTGAGTGCATTATCTAGGAATGAACCTGGTAGAGCATCCCACACAAACGAATGCTCCACATGCGGGTTTCACATGCCACCAACTCCACATTCACAGGCAACTTCAGCGCCACAGACGTTTGCAGATAGCCCTCAATGCAAAGGCTCTAGACGCAAATATTGGTGTGAGAGCTAATTCAATCAAGGAAACACTGCATGTTGGTGAAGGGCATATTGAAGAAGAATCAGCCGAGTGGTTCTTGTGGGAGAACAACTCCATTGGGCTCACTAACTTCACACACCATCAGGCTTCCAAGCAGCTCTCAAGGAAACTCAGTTTTCACACTCTATGCTTAGTGCCCTTTGAGTGCATTATCTAGGAATGAACCTGGTAGAGCATCCCACACAAACGAATGCTCCACATGCGGGTTTCACATGCCACCAACTCCACATTCACAGGCAACTTCAGCGCCACAGCTACTTTCAGATAGCCCTCAATGCAAAGGCTCTAGACGCAAATATTGGTGTGAGAGCTAATTCAATCAAGGAAACACTGCATGTTGGTGAAGGGCATATTGAAGAAGAATCCGCCGAGTGGTTCTTGTGGGAGAACAACTCCATTTGGCTCACTAACTTCACACACCATCAGGCTTCCAAGCAGCTCTCAAGGAAACTCAGTTTTCACACTCTATGCTTAGTGCCCTTTGAGTGCCGAGGACTGAAATGAATCTTGGTGAGCATCCCACACAAACGAATGCTCCACATGCAGGTTTCACATGCCACCAACTCCACATTCACAGGCAACTTCAGCGCCACAGCCGTTTTCAGATAGCCCTCAATGCAAAGGCTCTGGACGCAAATATTGGTGTGAGAGCTAATTCAATCAAGGAAACACTGCATGTTGGTGAAGGGCATATTGAAGAAGAATCAGCCGAGTGGTTCTTGTGGGAGAACATCTCCATTTGGCTCACTAACTTCACACACCATCAGGCTTCCAAGCAGCTCTCAAGGAAACTCAGTTTTCACACTCTATGCTTAGTGCCCTATGAGTGCATTATCTAGGAATGAACCTGGTAGAGCATCCCACACAAACGAATGCTCCACATGCGGGTTTCACATGCCACCAACTCCACATTCACAGGCAACTTCAGCGCCAAAACCACTTTCAGATAGCCCTCAATGCAAAGGCTCTAGACGCAAATATTGGTGTGAGAGTTAATACAATCAAGGAAACGCTGCATGTTGGTGAAGGGCATATTGAAGAAGAATCAGCCGAGTGGTTCTTGTGGGAGAACAACTCCATTTGGCTCACTAAATTCACACACCATCAGGCTTCCAAGCAGCTCTCAAGGAAACTCAGTTTTCACACTCTATGCTTAGTGCCCTTTGAGTGCCTAGGACTGAAATGAAGCTTGGTGAGCATCCCACACAAACGAATGCTCCACATGCGGGTTTCACATGCCACCAACTCCACATTCACAGGCAACTTCAGCGCCACAGCCGTTTTCAGATAGCCCTCAATGCAAAGGCTCTAGACGCAAATATTGGTGTGAGAGCTAATTCAATCAAGGAAACACTGCATGTTGGTGAAGGGCATATTGAAGAAGAATCAGCCGAGTGGTTCTTGTGGGAGAACAACACCATTTGGCTCACTAACTTCACACACCATCAGGCTTATAAGCAGCTCTCAAGGAAACTCAGTTTTCACACTCTATGCTTAGTGCCCTTTGAGTGCATTATCTAGGAATGAACCTGGTAGAGCATCCCACACAAACGAATGCTCCACATGCGGGTTTCACATGCCACCAACTCCACATTCACAGGCAACTTCAACGCCACAGCCGTTTTCAGATAGCCCTCAATGCAAAGTCTCTTCGTGCAAATATTGGTGTGAGAGCTAATTCAATGAAGGAAACACTGCATGTTGGTGAAGGGCATATTGAAGAAGAATCAGCCGAGTGGTTCTTGTGGGAGAACAACTCCATTTGGCTCACTAACTTCACACACCATCAGGCTTCCAAGCAGCTCTCAAGGAAACTCAGTTTTCACACTCTATGCTTAGTGCCCTTTGAGTACATTATCTAGGAATGAACCTGGTAGAGCATCCCACACAAACGAATGCTCCACATGCGGGTTTCACATGCCACCAACTCCACATTCACAGGCAACTTCAGCGCCACAGCCGTTTTCAGATAGCCCTCAATGCAAAGGCTCTAGACGCAAATATTGGTGTGAGAGCTAATTCAATCAAGGAAACACTGCATGTTGGTGAAGGGCATATTGAAGAAGAATCAGCCGAGTGGTTCTTGTGGGAGAACAACTCCATTTGGCTCACTAACTTCACACACCATCAGGTTTCCAAGCAGCTCTCAAGGAAACTCAGTTTTCACACTCTATGCTTAGTGCCCTTTGAGTGCATTATCTAGGAATGAACCTGGTAGAGCATCCCACACAAACGAATGCTCCACATGCGGGTTTCACATGCCACCAACTCCACATTCACAGGCAACTTCAGCGCCACAGCCGTTTTCAGATAGCCCTCAATGCAAAGGCTCTAGACGCAAATATTGGTGTGAGAGCTAATTCAATCAAGGAAACACTGCATGTTGGTGAAGGGCATATTGAAGAAGAATCAGCCGAGTGGTTCTTGTGGGAGAACAACTCCATTTGGCTCACTAACTTCACACACCATCAGGCTTCCAAGCAGCTCTCAAGGAAACTCAGTTTTCACACTCTATGCTTAGTGCCCTTTGAGTGCCTAGGACTGAAATGAAGCTTGGTGAGCATCCCACACAAACGAATGCTCCACATGCGGGTTTCACATGCCACCAACTCCACATTCACAGGCAACTTCAGCGCCACAGACGTTTGCAGATAGCCCTCAATGCAAAGGCTCTAGACGCAAATATTGGTGTGAGAGCTAATTCAATCAAGGAAACACTGCATGTTGGTGAAGGGCATATTGAAGAAGAATCAGCCGAGTGGTTCTTGTGGGAGAACAACTCCATTTGGCTCACTAACTTCACACACCATCAGGCTTCCAAGCAGCTCTCAAGGAAACTCAGTTTTCACACGCTATGCTTAGTGCCCTTTGAGTGCATTATCTAGGAATGAACCTGGTAGAGCATCCCACACAAACGAATGCTCCACATGCGGGTTTCACATGCCACCAACTCCACATTCACAGGCAACTTCAGCGCCAAAACCACTTTCAGATAGCCCTCAATGCAAAGGCTCTAGACGCAAATATTGGTGTGAGAGCTAATTCAATCAAGGAAACACTGCATGTTGGTGAAGGGCATATTGAAGAAGAATCAGCCGAGTGGTTCTTGTGGGAGAACATCTCCTTTTGGCTCACTAACGTCACACACCATCAGGCTTCCAAGCAGCTCTCAAGGAAACTCAGTTTTCACACTCTATGCTTAGTGCCCTTTGAGTGCATTATCTAGGAATGAACCTGGTAGAGCATCCCACACAAACCAATGCTCCACATGCGGGTTTCACATGCCACCAACTCCACATTCACAGGCAACTTCAGCGCCACAGACGTTTTCAGATAGCCCTCAATGCAAAGGTTCTAGATGCAAATATTGGTGTGAGAGCTAATTCAATCAAGGAAACACTGCATGTTGGTGAAGGGCATATTGAAGAAGAATAGGCCGAGTGATTCTTGTGGGAGAACAACTCCATTTGGCTCACTAACTTCACACACCATCAGGCTTCCAAGCAGCTCTCAAGGAAACTCAGTTTTCACACTCTATGCTTAGTGCCCTTTGAGTGCATTATCTAGGAATGAACCTGGTAGAGCATCCCACACAAACGAATGCTCCACATGCGGGTTTCACATGCCACCAACTCCACATTCACAGGCAACTTCAGCGCCACAGCCGTTTGCAGATAGCCCTCAATGCAAAGGCTCTAGACGCAAATATTGGTGTGAGAGCTAATTCAATCAAGGAAACACTGCATGTTGGTGAAGGGCATATTGAAGAAGAATCAGCCGAGTGGTTCTTGTGGGAGAATAACTCCATTTGGCTCACTAACTTCACACACCATCAGGCTTCCAAGCAGCTCTCAAGGAAACTCAGTTTTCACACTCTATGCTTAGTGCCCTTTGAGTGCATTATCTAGGAATGAACCTGGTAGAGCATCCCACACAAACGAATGCTCCACATGCGGGTTTCACATGCCACCAACTCCACATTCACAGGCAACTTCAGCGCCACAGCCGTTTTCAGATAGCCCTCAATGCAAAGGCTCTAGACGCAAATATTGGTGTGAGAGCTAATTCAATCAAGGAAACACTGCATGTTGGTGAAGGGCATATTGAAGAAGAATCAGCCGAGTGGTTCTTGTGGGAGAACAACACCATTTGGCTCACTAACTTCACACACCATCAGGCTTCCAAGCAGCTCTCAAGGAAACTCAGTTTTCACACTCTATGCTTAGTGCTCTTTGAGGGCCTAGGACTGAAATGAAGCTTGGTGAGCATCCAATGAATGCTCCACATGCGGGTTTCACATGCCACCAACTCCACATTCACAGGCAACTTCAGCGCCACAGCCGTTTTCAGATAGCCCTCAATGCAAAATCTCTAGACGCAAATATTGGTGTGAGAGCTAATTCAATCAAGGAAACACTGCATGTTGGTGAAGGGCATATTGAAGAAGAATCAGCCGAGTGGTTCTTGTGGGAGAACAACTCCATTTGGCTCACTAACTTCACACACCATTCAGGCTTCCAAGCAGCTCTCAAGGAAACTCAGTTTTCACACTCTATGCTTAGTGCCCTTTGAGTGCATTATCTAGGAATGAACCTGGTAGAGCATCCCACACAAACGAATGCTCCACATGCGGGTTTCACATGCCACCAACTCCACATTCACAGGCAACTTCAGCGCCACAGCCGTTTTCAGATAGCCCTCAATGCAAAGGTTCTAGATGCAAATATTGGTGTGAGAGCTAATTCAATCAAGGAAACACTGCATGTTGGTGAAGGGCATATTGAAGAAGAATAGGCCGAGTGATTCTTGTGGGAGAACAACTCCATTTGGCTCACTAACTTCACACACCATCAGGCTTCCAAGCAGCTCTCAAGGAAACTCAGTTTTCACACTCTATGCTTAGTGCCCTTTGAGTGCATTATCTAGGAATGAACCTGGTAGAGCATCCCACACAAACGAATGCTCCACATGCGGGTTTCACATGCCACCAACTCCACATTCACAGGCAACTTCAGCGCCACAGCCGTTTGCAGATAGCCCTCAATGCAAAGGCTCTAGACGCAAATATTGGTGTGAGAGCTAATTCAATCAAGGAAACACTGCATGTTGGTGAAGGGCATATTGAAGAAGAATCAGCCGAGTGGTTCTTGTGGGAGAACAACTCCATTTGGCTCACTAACTTCACACACCATCAGGCTTCCAAGCAGCTCTCAAGGAAACTCAGTTTTCACACTCTATGCTTAGTGCCCTTTGAGTGCATTATCTAGGAATGAACCTGGTAGAGCATCCCACACAAACGAATGCTCCACATGCGGGTTTCACATGCCACCAACTCCACATTCACAGGCAACTTCAGCGCCACAGCCGTTTTCAGATAGCCCTCAATGCAAAGGCTCTAGACGAAAATATTGGTGTGAGAGCTAATTCAATCAAGGAAACACTGCATGTTGGTGAAGGGCATATTGAAGAAGAATCAGCCGAGTGGTTCTTGTGGGAGAACAACACCATTTGGCTCACTAACTTCACACACCATCAGGCTTCCAAGCAGCTCTCAAGGAAACTCAGTTTTCACACTCTATGCTTAGTGCTCTTTGAGGGCCTAGGACTGAAATGAAGCTTCGTGAGCATCCCACACAAATGAATGCTCCACATGCGGGTTTCACATGCCACCAACTCCACATTCACAGGCAACTTCAGCGCCACAGCCGTTTTCAGATAGCCCTCAATGCAAAATCTCTAGACGCAAATATTGGTGTGAGAGCTAATTCAATCAAGGAAACACTGCATGTTGGTGAAGGGCATATTGAAGAAGAATCAGCCGAGTGGTTCTTGTGGGAGAACAACTCCATTTGGCTCACTAACTTCACACACCATCAGGCTTCCAAGCAGCTCTCAAGGAAACTCAGTTTTCACACTCTATGCTTAGTGCCCTTTGAGTGCATTATCTAGGAATGAACCTGGTAGAGCATCCCACACAAACGAATGCTCCACATGCGGGTTTCACATGCCACCAACTCCACATTCACAGGCAACTTCAAGCGCCAAAACCACTTTCAGATAGCCCTCAATGCAAAGGCTCTAGACGCAAATATTGGTGTGAGAGCTAATTCAATCAAGGAAACACTGCATGTTGGTGAAGGGCATATTGAAGAAGAATCAGCCGAGTGGTTCTTGTGGGAGAACAACTCCATTTGGCTCACTAACTTCACACACCATCAGGTTTCCAAGCAGCTCTCAAGGAAACTCAGTTTTCACACTCTATGCTTAGTGCCCTTTGAGTGCATTATCTAGGAATGAACCTGGTAGAGCATCCCACACAAACGAATGCTCCACATGCGGGTTTCACATGCCACCAACTCCACATTCACAGGCAACTTCAGCGCCACAGCCGTTTTCAGATAGCCCTCAATGCAAAGGCTCTAGACGCAAATATTGGTGTGAGAGCTAATTCAATCAAGGAAACACTGCATGTTGGTGAAGGGCATATTGAAGAAGAATCAGCCGAGTGGTTCTTGTGGGAGAACAACTCCATTTGGCTCACTAACTTCACACACCATCAGGCTTCCAAGCAGCTCTCAAGGAAACTCAGTTTTCACACTCTATGCTTAGTGCCCTTTGAGTGCCTAGGACTGAAATGAAGCTTGGTGAGCATCCCACACAAACGAATGCTCCACATGCGGGTTTCACATGCCACCAACTCCACATTCACAGGCAACTTCAGCGCCACAGACGTTTGCAGATAGCCCTCAATGCAAAGGCTCTAGACGCAAATATTGGTGTGAGAGCTAATTCAATCAAGGAAACACTGCATGTTGGTGAAGGGCATATTGAAGAAGAATCAGCCGAGTGGTTCTTGTGGGAGAACAACTCCATTTGGCTCACTAACTTCACACACCATCAGGCTTCCAAGCAGCTCTCAAGGAAACTCAGTTTTCACACTCTATGCTTAGTGCCCCTTTGAGTGCATTATCTAGGAATGAACCTGGTAGAGCATCCCACACAAACGAATGCTCCACATGCGGGTTTCACATGCCACCAACTCCACATTCACAGGCAACTTCAGCGCCAAAACCACTTTCAGATAGCCCTCAATGCAAAGGCTCTAGACGCAAATATTGGTGTGAGAGCTAATTCAATCAAGGAAACACTGCATGTTGGTGAAGGGCATATTGAAGAAGAATCAGCCGAGTGGTTCTTGTGGGAGAACATCTCCTTTTGGCTCACTAACGTCACACACCATCAGGCTTCCAAGCAGCTCTCAAGGAAACTCAGTTTTCACACTCTATGCTTAGTGCCCTTTGAGTGCATTATCTAGGAATGAACCTGGTAGAGCATCCCACACAAACCAATGCTCCACATGCGGGTTTCACATGCCACCAACTCCACATTCACAGGCAACTTCAGCGCCACAGACGTTTTCAGATAGCCCTCAATGCAAAGGTTCTAGATGCAAATATTGGTGTGAGAGCTAATTCAATCAAGGAAACACTGCATGTTGGTGAAGGGCATATTGAAGAAGAATAGGCCGAGTGATTCTTGTGGGAGAACAACTCCATTTGGCTCACTAACTTCACACACCATCAGGCTTCCAAGCAGCTCTCAAGGAAACTCAGTTTTCACACTCTATGCTTAGTGCCCTTTGAGTGCATTATCTAGGAATGAACCTGGTAGAGCATCCCACACAAACGAATGCTCCACATGCGGGTTTCACATGCCACCAACTCCACATTCACAGGCAACTTCAGCGCCACAGCCGTTTTCAGATAGCCCTCAATGCAAAGGCTCTAGACGCAAATATTGGTGTGAGAGCTAATTCAATCAAGGAAACACTGCATGTTGGTGAAGGGCATATTGAAGAAGAATCAGCCGAGTGGTTCTTGTGGGAGAATAACTCCATTTGGCTCACTAACTTCACACACCATCAGGCTTCCAAGCAGCTCTCAAGGAAACTCAGTTTTCACACTCTATGCTTAGTGCCCTTTGAGTGCATTATCTAGGAATGAACCTGGTAGAGCATCCCACACAAACGAATGCTCCACATGCGGGTTTCACATGCCACCAACTCCACATTCACAGGCAACTTCAGCGCCACAGCCGTTTTCAGATAGCCCTCAATGCAAAGGCTCTAGACGCAAATATTGGTGTGAGAGCTAATTCAATCAAGGAAACACTGCATGTTGGTGAAGGGCATATTGAAGAAGAATCAGCCGAGTGGTTCTTGTGGGAGAACAACACCATTTGGCTCACTAACTTCACACACCATCAGGCTTCCAAGCAGCTCTCAAGGAAACTCAGTTTTCACACTCTATGCTTAGTGCTCTTTGAGGGCCTAGGACTGAAATGAAGCTTCGTGAGCATCCCACACAAATGAATGCTCCACATGCGGGTTTCACATGCCACCAACTCCACATTCACAGGCAACTTCAGCGCCACAGCCGTTTTCAGATAGCCCTCAATGCAAAATCTCTAGACGCAAATATTGGTGTGAGAGCTAATTCAATCAAGGAAACACTGCATGTTGGTGAAGGGCATATTGAAGAAGAATCAGCCGAGTGGTTCTTGTGGGAGAACAACTCCATTTGGCTCACTAACTTCACACACCATCAGGCTTCCAAGCAGCTCTCAAGGAAACTCAGTTTTCACACTCTATGCTTAGTGCCCTTTGAGTGCATTATCTAGGAATGAACCTGGTAGAGCATCCCACACAAACGAATGCTCCACATGCGGGTTTCACATGCCACCAACTCCACATTCACAGGCAACTTCAGCGCCACAGACGTTTTCAGATAGCCCTCAATGCAAAGGTTCTAGATGCAAATATTGGTGTGAGAGCTAATTCAATCAAGGAAACACTGCATGTTGGTGAAGGGCATATTGAAGAAGAATAGGCCGAGTGATTCTTGTGGGAGAACAACTCCATTTGGCTCACTAACTTCACACACCATCAGGCTTCCAAGCAGCTCTCAAGGAAACTCAGTTTTCACACTCTATGCTTAGTGCCCTTTGAGTGCATTATCTAGGAATGAACCTGGTAGAGCATCCCACACAAACGAATGCTCCACATGCGGGTTTCACATGCCACCAACTCCACATTCACAGGCAACTTCAGCGCCACAGCCGTTTGCAGATAGCCCTCAATGCAAAGGCTCTAGACGCAAATATTGGTGTGAGAGCTAATTCAATCAAGGAAACACTGCATGTTGGTGAAGGGCATATTGAAGAAGAATCAGCCGAGTGGTTCTTGTGGGAGAACAACTCCATTTGGCTCACTAACTTCACACACCATCAGGCTTCCAAGCAGCTCTCAAGGAAACTCAGTTTTCACACTCTATGCTTAGTGCCCTTTGAGTGCATTATCTAGGAATGAACCTGGTAGAGCATCCCACACAAACGAATGCTCCACATGCGGGTTTCACATGCCACCAACTCCACATTCACAGGCAACTTCAGCGCCACAGCCGTTTTCAGATAGCCCTCAATGCAAAGGCTCTAGACGCAAATATTGGTGTGAGAGCTAATTCAATCAAGGAAACACTGCATGTTGGTGAAGGGCATATTGAAGAAGAATCAGCCGAGTGGTTCTTGTGGGAGAACAACACCATTTGGCTCACTAACTTCACACACCATCAGGCTTCCAAGCAGCTCTCAAGGAAACTCAGTTTTCACACTCTATGCTTAGTGCTCTTTGAGGGCCTAGGACTGAAATGAAGCTTCGTGAGCATCCCACACAAATGAATGCTCCACATGCGGGTTTCACATGCCACCAACTCCACATTCACAGGCAACTTCAGCGCCACAGCCGTTTTCAGATAGCCCTCAATGCAAAATCTCTAGACGCAAATATTGGTGTGAGAGCTAATTCAATCAAGGAAACACTGCATGTTGGTGAAGGGCATATTGAAGAAGAATCAGCCGAGTGGTTCTTGTGGGAGAACAACTCCATTTGGCTCACTAACTTCACACACCATCAGGCTTCCAAGCAGCTCTCAAGGAAACTCAGTTTTCACACTCTATGCTTAGTGCCCTTTGAGTGCATTATCTAGGAATGAACCTGGTAGAGCATCCCACACAAACGAATGCTCCACATGCGGGTTTCACATGCCACCAACTCCACATTCACAGGCAACTTCAGCGCCAAAACCACTTTCAGATAGCCCTCAATGCAAAGGCTCTAGACGCAAATATTGGTGTGAGAGCTAATTCAATCAAGGAAACACTGCATGTTGGTGAAGGGCATATTGAAGAAGAATCAGCCGAGTGGTTCTTGTGGGAGAACATCTCCATTTGGCTCACTAACGTCACACACCATCAGGCTTCCAAGCAGCTCTCAAGGAAACTCAGTTTTCACACTCTATGCTTAGTGCCCTTTGAGTGCATTATCTAGGAATGAACCTGGTAGAGCATCCCACACAAACGAATGCTCCACATGCGGGTTTCACATGCCACCAACTCCACATTCACAGGCAACTTCAGCGCCACAGACGTTTTCAGATAGCCCTCAATGCAAAGGTTCTAGATGCCAATATTGGTGTGATAGCTAATTCAATCAAGGAAACACTGCATGTTGGTGAAGGGCATATTGAAGAAGAATAGACCGAGTGATTCTTGTGGGAGAACAACTCCATTTGGCTCACTAACTTCACACACCATCAGGCTTCCAAGCAGCTCTCAAGGAAACTCAGTTTTCACACTCTATGATTAGTGCCCTTTGAGTGCATTATCTAGGAATGAACCTGGTAGAGCATCCCACACAAACGAATGCTCCACATGCGGGTTTCACATGCCACCAACTCCACATTCACAGGCAACTTCAGCGCCACAGCCGTTTTCAGATAGAGCTCAATGCAAAGGCTCTAGACGCAAATATTGGTGTGAGAGCTAATTCAATCAAGGAAACACTGCATGTTGGTGAAGGGCATATTGAAGAAGAATCAGCTGAGTGGTTCTTGTGGGAGAACAACTCCATTTGGCTCACTAACGTCGCACACCATCAGGTTTCCAAGTAGCTCTCAAGGAAACTCAGTTTTCACACTCTATGCATAGTGCCCTTTGAGTGCATTATCTAGGAATGAACCTGGTAGAGCATCCCACACAAACGAATGCTCCACATGCGGGTTTCACATGCCACCAACTCCACATTCACAGGCAACTTCAGCGCCACAGCCGTTTTCAGATAGCCCTCAATGCAAAGGCTCTAGACGCAAATATTGGTGTGAGAGCTAATTCAATCAAGGAAACACTGCATGTTGGTGAAGGGCATATTGAAGAAGAATCAGCCGAGTGGTTCTTGTGGGAGAACAACTCCATTTGGCTCACTAACTTCACACACCATCAGGCTTCCAAGCAGCTCTCAAGGAAACTCAGTTTTCACACTCTATGCTTAGTGCCCTTTGAGTGCATTATCTAGGAATGAACCTGGTAGAGCATCCCACACAAACGAATGCTCCACATGCGGGTTTCACATGCCACCAACTCCACATTCACAGGCAACTTCAGCGCCACAGCCGTTTGCAGATAGCCCTCAATGCAAAGGCTCTAGACGCAAATATTGGTGTGAGAGCTAATTCAATCAAGGAAACACTGCATGTTGGTGAAGGGCATATTGAAGAAGAATCAGCCGAGTGGTTCTTGTGGGAGAACAACTCCATTTGGCTCACTAACTTCACACACCATCAGGCTTCCAAGCAGCTCTCAAGGAAACTCAGTTTTCACACTCTATGCTTAGTGCCCTTTGAGTGCATTATCTAGGAATGAACCTGGTAGAGCATCCCACACAAACGAATGCTCCACATGCGGGTTTCACATGCCACCAACTCCACATTCACAGGCAACTTCAGCGCCACAGACGTTTGCAGATAGCCCTCAATGCAAAGGCTCTAGACGCAAATATTGGTGTGAGAGCTAATTCAATCAAGGAAACACTGCATGTTGGTGAAGGGCATATTGAAGAAGAATCAGCCGAGTGGTTCTTGTGGGAGAACAACACCATTTGGCTCACTAACTTCACACACCATCAGGCTTCCAAGCAGCTCTCAAGGAAACTCAGTTTTCACACTCTATGCTTAGTGCTCTTTGAGGGCCTAGGACTGAAATGAAGCTTGGTCAGCATCCCACACAAACGAATGCTCCACATGCGGGTTTCACATGCCACCAACTCCACATTCACAGGCAACTTCAGCGCCACAGCCGTTTTCAGATAGCCCTCAATGCAAAATCTCTAGACGCAAATATTGGTGTGAGAGCTAATTCAATCAAGGAAACACTGCATGTTGGTGAAGGGCATATTGAAGAAGAATCAGCCGAGTGGTTCTTGTGGGAGAACAACTCCATTTGGCTCACTAACTTCACACACCATCAGGCTTCCAAGCAGCTCTCAAGGAAACTCAGTTTTCACACTCTATGCTTAGTGCCCTTTGAGTGCATTATCTAGGAATGAACCTGGTAGAGCATCCCACACAAACGAATGCTCCACATGCGGGTTTCACATGCCACCAACTCCACATTCACAGGCAACTTCAGCGCCACAGACGTTTTCAGATAGCCCTCAATGCAAAGGTTCTAGATGCAAATATTGGTGTGAGAGCTAATTCAATCAAGGAAACACTGCATGTTGGTGAAGGGCATATTGAAGAAGAATAGGCCGAGTGATTCTTGTGGGAGAACAACTCCATTTGGCTCACTAACTTCACACACCATCAGGCTTCCAAGCAGCTCTCAAGGAAACTCAGTTTTCACACTCTATGCTTAGTGCCCTTTGAGTGCATTATCTAGGAATGAACCTGGTAGAGCATCCCACACAAACGAATGCTCCACATGCGGGTTTCACATGCCACCAACTCCACATTCACAGGCAACTTCAGCGCCACAGCCGTTTGCAGATAGCCCTCAATGCAAAGGCTCTAGACGCAAATATTGGTGTGAGAGCTAATTCAATCAAGGAAACACTGCATGTTGGTGAAGGGCATATTGAAGAAGAATCAGCCGAGTGGTTCTTGTGGGAGAACAACTCCATTTGGCTCACTAACTTCACACACCATCAGGCTTCCAAGCAGCTCTCAAGGAAACTCAGTTTTCACACTCTATGCTTAGTGCCCTTTGAGTGCATTATCTAGGAATGAACCTGGTAGAGCATCCCACACAAACGAATGCTCCACATGCGGGTTTCACATGCCACCAACTCCACATTCACAGGCAACTTCAGCGCCACAGCCGTTTTCAGATAGCCCTCAATGCAAAGGCTCTAGACGCAAATATTGGTGTGAGAGCTAATTCAATCAAGGAAACACTGCATGTTGGTGAAGGGCATATTGAAGAAGAATCAGCCGAGTGGTTCTTGTGGGAGAACAACACCATTTGGCTCACTAACTTCACACACCATCAGGCTTCCAAGCAGCTCTCAAGGAAACTCAGTTTTCACACTCTATGCTTAGTGCTCTTTGAGGGCCTAGGACTGAAATGAAGCTTCGTGAGCATCCCACACAAATGAATGCTCCACATGCGGGTTTCACATGCCACCAACTCCACATTCACAGGCAACTTCAGCGCCACAGCCGTTTTCAGATAGCCCTCAATGCATAATCTCTAGACGCAAATATTGGTGTGAGAGCTAATTCAATCAAGGAAACACTGCATGTTGGTGAAGGGCATATTGAAGAAGAATCAGCCGAGTGGTTCTTGTGGGAGAACAACTCCATTTGGCTCACTAACTTCACACACCATCAGGCTTCCAAGCAGCTCTCAAGGAAACTCAGTTTTCACACTCTATGCTTAGTGCCCTTTGAGTGCATTATCTAGGAATGAACCTGGTAGAGCATCCCACACAAACGAATGCTCCACATGCGGGTTTCACATGCCACCAACTCCACATTCACAGGCAACTTCAGCGCCAAAACCACTTTCAGATAGCCCTCAATGCAAAGGCTCTAGACGCAAATATTGGTGTGAGAGCTAATTCAATCAAGGAAACACTGCATGTTGGTGAAGGGCATATTGAAGAAGAATCAGCCGAGTGGTTCTTGTGGGAGAACATCTCCATTTGGCTCACTAACGTCACACACCATCAGGCTTCCAAGCAGCTCTCAAGGAAACTCAGTTTTCACACTCTATGCTTAGTGCCCTTTGAGTGCATTATCTAGGAATGAACCTGGTAGAGCATCCCACACAAACGAATGCTCCACATGCGGGTTTCACATGCCACCAACTCCACATTCACAGGCAACTTCAGCGCCACAGACGTTTTCAGATAGCCCTCAATGCAAAGGTTCTAGATGCAAATATTGGTGTGAGAGCTAATTCAATCAAGGAAACACTGCATGTTGGTGAAGGGCATATTGAAGAAGAATCAGCCGAGTGGTTCTTGTGGGAGAACAACACCATTTGGCTCACTAACTTCACACACCATCAGGCTTCCAAGCAGCTCTCAAGGAAACTCAGTTTTCACACTCTATGCTTAGTGCTCTTTGAGGGCCTAGGACTGAAATGAAGCTTCGTGAGCATCCCACACAAATGAATGCTCCACATGCGGGTTTCACATGCCACCAACTCCACATTCACAGGCAACTTCAGCGCCACAGCCGTTTTCAGATAGCCCTCAATGCAAAATCTCTAGACGCAAATATTGGTGTGAGAGCTTATTCAATCAAGGAAACACTGCATGTTGGTGAAGGGCATATTGAAGAAGAATCAGCCGAGTGGTTCTTGTGGGAGAACAACTCCATTTGGCTCACTAACTTCACACACCATCAGGCTTCCAAGCAGCTCTCAAGGAAACTCAGTTTTCACACTCTATGCTTAGTGCCCTTTGAGTGCATTATCTAGGAATGAACCTGGTAGAGCATCCCACACAAACGAATGCTCCACATGCGGGTTTCACATGCCACCAACTCCACATTCACAGGCAACTTCAGCGCCAAAACCACTTTCAGATAGCCCTCAATGCAAAGGCTCTAGACGCAAATATTGGTGTGAGAGCTAATTCAATCAAGGAAACACTGCATGTTGGTGAAGGGCATATTGAAGAAGAATCAGCCGAGTGGTTCTTGTGGGAGAACATCTCCATTTGGCTCACTAACGTCACACACCATCAGGCTTCCAAGCAGCTCTCAAGGAAACTCAGTTTTCACACTCTATGCTTAGTGCCCTTTGAGTGCATTATCTAGGAATGAACCTGGTAGAGCATCCCACACAAACGAATGCTCCACATGCGGGTTTCACATGCCACCAACTCCACATTCACAGGCAACTTCAGCGCCACAGACGTTTTCAGATAGCCCTCAATGCAAAGGCTCTAGATGCAAATATTGGTGTGAGAGCTAATTCAATCAAGGAAACACTGCATGTTGGTGAAGGGCATATTGAAGAAGAATAGGCCGAGTGATTCTTGTGGGAGAACAACTCCATTTGGCTCACTAACTTCACACACCATCAGGCTTCCAAGCAGCTCTCAAGGAAACTCAGTTTTCACACTCTATGCTTAGTGCCCTTTGAGTGCATTATCTAGGAATGAACCTGGTAGAGCATCCCACACAAACGAATGCTCCACATGCGGGTTTCACATGCCACCAACTCCACATTCACAGGCAACTTCAGCGCCACAGCCGTTTTCAGATAGAGCTCAATGCAAAGGCTCTAGACGCAAATATTGGTGTGAGAGCTAATTCAATCAAGGAAACACTGCATGTTGGTGAAGGGCATATTGAAGAAGAATCAGCTGAGTGGTTCTTGTGGGAGAACAACTCCATTTGGCTCACTAACGTCGCACACCATCAGGTTTCCAAGCAGCTCTCAAGGAAACTCAGTTTTCACACTCTATGCATAGTGCCCTTTGAGTGCATTATCTAGGAATGAACCTGGTAGAGCATCCCACACAAACGAATGCTCCACATGCGGGTTTCACATGCCACAAACTCCACATTCACAGGCAACTTCAGCGCCACAGCCGTTTTCAGATAGCCCTCAATGCAAAGGCTCTAGACGCAAATATTGGTGTGAGAGCTATTTCAATCAAGGAAACACTGCATGTTGGTGAAGGGCATATTGAAGAAGAATCAGCCGAGTGGTTCTTGTGGGAGAACAACTCCATTTGGCTCACTAACTTCACACACCATCAGGCTTCCAAGCAGCTCTCAAGGAAACTCAGTTTTCACACTCTATGCTTACTGCCCTATGAGTGCATTATCTAGGAATGAACCTGGTAGAGCATCCCACACAAACGAATGCTCCACATGAGGGTTTCACATGCCACCAACTCCACATTCACAGGCAACTTCAGCGCCACAGACGTTTGCAGATAGCCCTCAATGCAAAGGCTCTAGACGCAAATATTGGTGTGAGAGCTAATTCAATCAAGGAAACACTGCATGTTGGTGAAGGGCATATTGAAGAAGAATCCGCCGAGTGGTTCTTGTGGGAGAACAACTCCATTTGGCTCACTAACTTCACACACCATCAGGCTTCCAAGCAGCTCTCAAGGAAACTCAGTTTTCACACTCTATGCTTAGTGCCCTTTGAGTGCATTATCTAGGAATGAACCTGGTAGAGCATCCCACACAAACGAATGCTCCACATGCGGGTTTCACATGCCACCAACTATACATTCACAGGCAACTTCAGCGCCACAGCCGTTTTCAGATAGCCCTCGATGGAAAGGCTCTAGACGCAAATATTGGTGTGAGAGCTAATTCAATCAAGGAAACACTGCATGTTGGTGAAGGGCATATTGAAGAAGAATCAGCCGAGTGGTTCTTGTAGGAGAACAACTCCATTTGGCTCACTAACTTCGCACACCATCAGGTTTCCAAGCAGCTCTCAATGAAACTCAGTTTTCACACTCTATGCTTAGTGCCCTTTGAGTGCATTATCTAGGAATGAACCTGGTAGAACATCCCACACAAACGAATGCTCCACATGCGGGTTTCACATGCCACCAACTCCACATTCACAGGCAACTTCAGCGCACAGCTACTTTCAGATAGCCCTCAATGCAAAGGCTCTAGACGCAAATATTGGTGTGAGAGCTAATTCAATCAAGGAAACACTGCATGTTGGTGAAGGGCATATTGAAGAAGAATCAGCCGAGTGGTTCTTGTGGGGAGAACAACTCCATTTGGCTCACTAACTTCACACACCCATCAGGCTTCCAAGCAGCTCTCAAGGAAACTCAGTTTTCACACTCTATGCTTAGTGCCCTTTGAGTGCATTATCTAGGAATGAACCTGGTAGAGCATCCCACACAAACGAATGCTCCACATGCGGGTTTCACATGCCACCAACTATACATTCACAGGCAACTTCAGCGCCACAGCCGTTTTCAGATAGCCCTCAATGGAAAGGCTCCAGACGCAAATATTGGTGTGGAGAGCTAATTCAATCAAGGAAACACTGCATGTGGTGAAGGGCATATTGAAGAAGAATCAGCCGAGTGGTTCTTGTAGGAGAACAACTCCATTTGGCTCACTAACTTCGCACACCATCAGGTTTCCAAGCAGCTCTCAATGAAACTCAGGTTTTCACACTCTATGCTTAGTGCCCTTTGAGTGCATTATCTAGAATGAACCTGGTAGAACATCCAACACAAACGAATGCTCCACATGCGGGTTTCACATGCACCAACTCCACATTCACAGGCAACTTCAGCGCCACAGCTACTTTCAGATAGCCCTCAATGCAAAGGCCTCTAGACGCAAATATTGGTGTGAGAGCTAATTCAATCAAGGAAACACTGCATGTTGGTGAAGGGCAATTGAAGAAGAATCCGCCTGAGTGGTTCTTGTGGGAGAACAACTCCATTGGCTCACTAACTTCACACACCATCAGGCTTCCAAGCAGCTCTCAAGGAAACTCAGTTTCACACTCTATGCTTAGTGCCCTTTGAGTGCATTATCTAGGAATGAACCTGGTAGAGCATCCCACACAAACGAATGCTCCACATGCGGGTTCACATGCCACCAACTATACATTCACAGGCAACTTCAGCGCCACAGCCGTTTTCAGATAGCCCTCAATGCAAAGGCTCTAGATGCAAATATTGGTGGAGAGCTAATTCAATCAAGGAAACACTGCATGTTGGTGAAGGGCATATTGAAGAAGAATCAGCCGAGTGGTTCTTGTGGGAGAACAACACCATTTGGCTCACTAACTTCACACACCATCAGGGCTTCCAAGCAGCTCTCAAGGAAACTCAGTTTTCACACTCTATGCTTAGTGCCCTTTGAGTGCATTATCTAGGAATGAACCTGGTAGAGCATCCCACACAAACGAATGCTCCACATGCGGGTTTCACATGCCACCAACTCCACATTCACAGGCAACTTCAGCGCACAGACGTTTTCAGATAGCCCTCAATGCAAAGGCTCTAGACGCAAATATTGGTGTGAGAGCTAATTCAATCAAGGAAACACTGCATGTTGGTGAAGGGCATATTGAAGAAGAATCAGCCGAGTGGTTCTTGTAGGAGAACAACTCCATTTGGCTCACTAACGTCGCACACCATCAGGCTTCCAAGCAGCTCTCAAGGAAACTCAGTTTTCACACTCTATGCATAGTGCCCTTTGAGTGCATTATCTAGGAATGAACCTGGTAGAACATCCAACACAAACGAATGCTCCACATGCGGGTTTCACATGCACCAACTCCACATTCACAGGCAACTTCAGCGCCACAGCTACTTTCAGATAGCCCTCAATGCAAAAGGCTCTAGACGCAAATATTGGTGTGAGAGCTAATTCAATCAAGGAAACACTGCATGTTGGTGAAGGGCATATTGAAGAAGAATCCGCCGAGGTGGTTCTTGTGGGAGAACAACTCCATTTGGCTCACTAACTTCACACACCATCAGGCTTCCAAGCAGCTCTCAAGAACTCAGTTTTCACACTCTATGCTTAGTGCCCTTTGAGTGCATTATCTAGGAATGAACCTGGTAGAGCATCCCACACAAACGAATGCTCCACATGCGGGTTTCACATGCCACCAACTCCACATTCACAGGCAACTTCAGCGCCACAGACGTTTGCAGATAGCCCTCAATGCAAAGGCTCTAGACGCAAATATTGGTGTGAGAGCTAATTCAATCAAGGAAACACTGCATGTTGGTGAAGGGCATATTGAAGAAGAATCAGCCGAGTGGTTCTTGTGGGAGAACAACTCCATTTGGCTCACTAACTTCACACACCATCAGGCTTCCAAGCAGCTCTCAAGGAAACTCAGTTTTCACACTCTATGCTTAGTGCCCTTTGAGTGCATTATCTAGGAATGAACCTGGTAGAGCATCCCACACAAACGAATGCTCCACATGCGGGTTTCACATGCCACAACTCCACATTCACAGGCAACTTCAGCGCCACAGCTACTTTCAGATAGCCCTCAATGCAAAGGCTCTAGACGCAAATATTGGTGTGAGAGCTAATTCAATCAAGGAAACACTGCATGTTGGTGAAGGGCATATTGAAGAAGAATCCGCCGAGTGGTTCTTGTGGGAGAACAACTCCATTTGGCTCACTAACTTCACACACCATCAGGCTTCCAAGCAGCTCTCAAGGAAACTCAGTTTTCACACTCTATGCTAGTGCCTTTGAGTGCGAGGACTGAAATGAATCTTGGTGAGCATCCCACACAAACGAATGCTCCACATGCAGGTTTCACATGCCACCAACTCCACATTCACAGGCAACTTCAGCGCCACAGCCGTTTGCAGATAGCCCTCAATGCAAAGGCTCTGACGCAAATATTGGTGTGAGAGCTAATTCAATCAAGGAAACACTGCATGTTGGTGAAGGGCATATTGAAGAAGAATCAGCCGAGTGGTTCTTGTGGGAGAACAACTCCATTTGGCTCACTAACGTCACACACCATCAGGCTTCAAGCAGCTCTCAAGGAAACTCAGTTTTCACACTCTATGCTTAGTGCCCTTTGAGTGCATTATCTAGGAATGAACCTGGTAGAGCATCCCACACAAACGAATGCTCCACATGCGGGTTTCACATGCCACCAACTCCACATTCACAGGCAACTTCAGCGCCACAGCCGTTTTCAGATAGCCCTCAATGGAAAGGCTCTAGACGCAAAATTGGTGTGAGAGCTAATACAATCAAGGAAACGCTGCATGTTGGTGAAGGGCATATTGAAGAAGAATCAGCCGAGTGGTTCTTGTGGAGAACAACTCCATTTGGCTCACTAAATTCACACACCATCAGGCTTCCAAGCAGCTCTCAAGGAAACTCAGTTTTCACACTCTATGCTTAGTGCCCTTTGAGTGCCTAGGACTGAATGAAGCTTGGTGAGCATCCCACACAAACGAATGCTCCACATGCGGGTTTCACATGCCACCAACTCCACATTCACAGGCAACTTCAGCGCCACAGCCGTTTTCAGATAGCCTCAATGCAAAGGCTCTAGACGCAAATATGGTGTGAGAGCTAATTCAATCAAGGAAACACTGCATGTTGGTGAAGGGCATATTGAAGAAGAATCAGCCGAGTGGTTCTTGTGGGAGAACAACTCCATTTGGCTCACTAACTTCACACACCATCAGGCTTATAAGCAGCTCTCAAGGAAACTCAGTTTTCACACTCTATGCTTAGTGCCCTATGAGTGCATTATCTAGGAATGAACCTGGTAGAGCATCCCACACAAACGAATGCTCCACATGCGGGTTTCACATGCCACCAACTCCACATTCACAGGCAACTTCAGCGCCACAGCCGTTTTCAGATAGCCCTCAATGCAAAGTCTCTACGTGCAAATATTGGTGTGAGAGCTAATTCAATGAAGGAAACACTGCATGTTGGTGAAGGGCATATTGAAGAAGAATCAGCCGAGTGGTTCTTGTGGGAGAACAACTCCATTGGGCTCACTAACTTCACACACCATCAGGCTTCCAAGCAGCTCTCAAGGAAACTCAGTTTTCACACTCTATGCTTAGTGCCCTTTGAGTACATTATCTAGGAATGAACCTGGTAGAGCATCCCACACAAACGAATGCTCCACATGCGGGTTTCACATGCCACCAACTCCACATTCACAGGCAACTTCAGCGCCACAGCCGTTTTCAGATAGCCCTCAATGCAAAGGCTCTAGACGCAAATATTGGTGTGAGAGCTAATTCAATCAAGGAAACACTGCATGTTGGTGAAGGGCATATTGAAGAAGAATCAGCCGAGTGGTTCTTGTGGGAGAACAACTCCATTTGGCTCACTAACTTCACACACCATCAGGTTTCCAAGCAGCTCTCAAGGAAACTCAGTTTTCACACTCTATGCTTAGTGCCCTTTGAGTGCATTATCTAGGAATGAACCTGGTAGAGCATCCCACACAAACGAATGCTCCACATGCGGGTTTCACATGCCACCAACTCCACATTCACAGGCAACTTCAGCGCCACAGCCGTTTTCAGATAGCCCTCAATGCAAAGGCTCTAGACGCAAATATTGGTGTGAGAGCTAATTCAATCAAGGAAACACTGCATGTTGGTGAAGGGCATATTGAAGAAGAATCAGCCGAGTGGTCTTGTGGGAGAACAACTCCATTTGGCTCACTAACTTCACACACCATCAGGCTTCAAGCAGCTCTCAAGGAAACTCAGTTTTCACACTCTATGCTTACTGCCCTATGAGTGCATTATCTAGGAATGAACCTGGTAGAGCATCCCACACAAACGAATGCTCCACATGCGGGTTTCACATGCCCAACCCCCCCAACCTCCACATTCACAGGCAACTTCAGCGCCACAGACGTTTGCAGATAGCCCTCAATGCAAAGGCTCTAGACGCAAATATTGGTGTGAGAGCTAATTCAATCAAGGAAACACTGCATGTTGGTGAAGGGATATTGAAGAAGAATCAACCGAGTGGTTCTTGTGGGAGAACAACACCATTTGGCTCACTAACTTCACACACCATCAGGCTTCCAAGCAGCTCTCAGGAAACTCAGTTTTCACACTCTATGCTTAGTGCCCTTTGAGGTCCTAGGACTGATAGGAAGCTTAGTGAGCATCCCACACAAATGAATGCTCCACATGCGGGTTTCACATGCCACCAACTCCACATTCACAGGCAACTTCAGCGCCACAGCCGTTTTCAGATAGCCCTCAATGCAAAGGCTCTAGACGCAAATATTGGTGTGAGAGCTAATTCAATCAAGGAAACACTGCATGTTGGTGAAGGGCATATTGAAGAAGAATCAGCGAGTGGTTCTTGTGGGAGAACAACTCCATTTGGCTCACTAACTTCACACACCATCAGGCTTCCAAGCAGCTCTCAAGGAAACTCAGTTTTCACACTCTATGCTTAGTGCCCTTTGAGTGCCGAGGACTGAATGAATCTTGTGAGCATCCTCACAAACGAATGCTCCACATGCGGGTTTCACATGCCACCAACTCCACATTCACAGGCAACTTCAGCGCCACAGACGTTTGCAGATAGCCCTCAATGCAAAGGCTCTAGACGCAAATATTGGTGTGAGAGCTAATTCAATCATGGAAACACTGCATGTTGGTGAAGGGCATATTGAAGAAGAATCAGCCGAGTGGTTCTTGTGGGAGAACAACTCCATTTGGCTCACTAACTTCACACACCATCAGGCTTCCAAGCAGCTCTCAAGGAAACTCAGTTTTCACACTCTATGCTTAGTGCCCTTTGAGTGCATTATCTAGGAATGAACCTGGTAGAGCATCCCACACAAACGAATGCTCCACATGCGGGTTTCACATGCCACCAACTCCACATTCACAGGCAACTTCAGCGCCACAGCCGTTTGCAGATAGCCCTCAATGCAAAGGCTCTAGACGCAAATATTGGTGTGAGCGCTAATTCAATCAAGGAAACACTGCATGTTGGTGAAGGGCATATTGAAGAAGAATCAGCCGAGTGGTTCTTGTGGGAGAACAACTCCATTTGGCTCACTAACGTCGCACACCATCAGGTTTCCAAGCAGCTCTCAAGGAAACTCAGTTTTCACACTCTATGCATAGTGCCCTTTGAGTGCATTATCTAGGAATGAACCTGGTAGAACATCCCACACAAACGAATGCTCCACATGCGGGTTTCACATGCCACCAACTCCACATTCACAGGCAACTTCAGCGCCACAGCTACATTCAGATAGCCCTCAATGCAAAGGCTCTAGACGCAAATATTGGTGTGAGAGCTAATTCAATCAAGGAAACACTGCATGTTGGTGAAGGGCATATTGAAGAAGAATCCGCCGAGTGGTTCTTGTGGGAGAACAACTCCATTTGGCTCACTAACTTCACACACCATCAGGCTTCCAAGCAGCTCTCAAGGAAACTCAGTTTTCACACTCTATGCTTAGTGCCCTTTGAGTGCCGAGGACTGAAATGAATCTTGGTGAGCATCCCACACAAACGAATGCTCCACATGCAGGTTTCACATGCCACCAACTCCACATTCACAGGCAACTTCAGCGCCACAGACGTTTGCAGATAGCCCTCAATGCAAAGGCTCTAGACGCAAATATTGGTGTGAGAGCTAATTCAATCAAGGAAACACTGCATGTTGGTGAAGGGCATATTGAAGAAGAATCAGCCGAGTGGTTCTTGTGGGAGAACAACACCATTTGGCTCACTAACTTCACACACCATCAGGCTTATAAGCAGCTCTCAAGGAAACTCAGTTTTCACACTCTATGCTTAGTGCCCTATGAGTGCATTATCTAGGAATGAACCTGGTAGAGCATCCCACACAAACGAATGCTCCACATGCGGGTTTCACATGCCACCAACTCCACATTCACAGGCAACTTCAGTGCCACAGCCGTTTGCAGATAGCCCTCAATGCAAAGGCTCTAGACGCAAATATTGGTGTGAGAGCTAATTCAATCAAGGAAACACTGCATGTTGGTGAAGGGCATATTGAAGAAGAATCAGCCGAGTGGTTCTTGTGGGAGAACAACTCCATTTGGCTCACTACCTTCACACACCATCAGGCTTCCAAGCAGCTCTCAAGGAAACTCAGTTTTCACACTCTATGCTTAGTGCCCTTTGAGTGCATTATCTAGGAATGAACCTGGTAGAGCATCCCACACAAACGAATGCTCCACATGCGGGTTTCACATGCCACCAACTCCACATTCACAGGCAACTTCAGCGCCACAGCCGTTTTCAGATAGCCCTCAATGCAAAGGCTCTAGACGCAAATATTGGTGTGAGAGCTAATTCAATCAAGGAAACACTGCATGTTGGTGAAGGGCATATTGAAGAAGAATCAGCCGAGTGGTTCTTGTGGGAGAACAACTCCATTTGGCTCACTAACTTCACACACCATCAGGTTTCCAAGCAGCTCTCAAGGAAACTCAGTTTTCACACTCTATGCTTAGTGCCCTTTGAGTGCATTATCTAGGAATGAACCTGGTAGAGCATCCCACACAAACGAATGCTCCACATGCGGGTTTCACATGCCACCAACTCCACATTCACAGGCAATTTCAGCGCCACAGCCGTTTTCAGATAGCCCTCAATGCAAAGGCTCTAGACGCAAATATTGGTGTGAGAGCTAATTCAATCAAGGAAACACTGCATGTTGGTGAAGGGCATATTGAAGAAGAATCAGCCGAGTGGTTCTTGTGGGAGAACAACTCCATTTGGCTCACTAACTTCACACACCATCAGGCTTCCAAGCAGCTCTCAAGGAAACTCAGTTTTCACACTCTATGCTTACTGCCCTATGAGTGCATTATCTAGGAATGAACCTGGTAGAGCATCCCACACAAACGAATGCTCCACATGCGGGTTTCACATGCCACCAACTCCACATTCACAGGCAACTTCAGCGCCACAGACGTTTGCAGATAGCCCTCAATGCAAAGGCTCTAGACGCAAATATTGTTGTGAGAGCTAATTCAATCAAGGAAACACTGCATGTTGGTGAAGGGCATATTGAAGAAGAATCAGCCGAGTGGTTCTTGTGGGAGAACAACACCATTTGGCTCACTAATTTCACACACCATCAGGCTTCCAAGCAGCTCTCAAGGAAACTCAGTTTTCACACTCTATGCTTAGTGCACTTTGAGGTCCTAGGAGTGAAAGGAAGCTTCGTGAGCATCCCACACAAATGAATGCTCCACATGCGGGTTTCACATGCCACCAACTCCACATTCACAGGCAACTTCAGCGCCACAGCCGTTTTCAGATAGCCCTCAATGCAAAGGCTCTAGACGCAAATATTGGTGTGAGAGCTAATTCAATCAAGGAAACACTGCATGTTGGTGAAGGGCATATTGAAGAAGAATCAGCCGAGTGGTTCTTGTGGGAGAACAACACCATTTGGCTCACTAACTTCACACACCATCAGGCTTATAAGCAGCTCTCAAGGAAACTCAGTTTTCACACTCTATGCTTAGTGCCCTATGAGTGCATTATCTAGGAATGAACCTGGTAGAGCATCCCACACAAACGAATGCTCCACATGCGGGTTTCACATGCCACCAACTCCACATTCACAGGCAACTTCAGTGCCACAGCCGTTTGCAGATAGCCCTCAATGCAAAGGCTCTAGACGCAAATATTGGTGTGAGAGCTAATTCAATCAAGGAAACACTGCATGTTGGTGAAGGGCATATTGAAGAAGAATCAGCCGAGTGGTTCTTGTGGGAGAACAACTCCATTTGGCTCACTACCTTCACACACCATCAGGCTTCCAAGCAGCTCTCAAGGAAACTCAGTTTTCACACTCTATGCTTAGTGCCCTTTGAGTGCATTATCTAGGAATGAACCTGGTAGAGCATCCCACACAAACGAATGCTCCACATGCGGGTTTCACATGCCACCAACTCCACATTCACAGGCAACTTCAGCGCCACAGCCGTTTTCAGATAGCCCTCAATGCAAAGGCTCTAGACGCAAATATTGGTGTGAGAGCTAATTCAATCAAGGAAACACTGCATGTTGGTGAAGGGCATATTGAAGAAGAATCAGCCGAGTGGTTCTTGTGGGAGAACAACTCCATTTGGCTCACTAACTTCACACACCATCAGGTTTCCAAGCAGCTCTCAAGGAAACTCAGTTTTCACACTCTATGCTTAGTGCCCTTTGAGTGCATTATCTAGGAATGAACCTGGTAGAGCATCCCACACAAACGAATGCTCCACATGCGGGTTTCACATGCCACCAACTCCACATTCACAGGCAACTTCAGCGCCACAGCCGTTTTCAGATAGCCCTCAATGCAAAGGCTCTAGACGCAAATATTGGTGTGAGAGCTAATTCAATCAAGGAAACACTGCATGTTGGTGAAGGGCATATTGAAGAAGAATCAGCCGAGTGGTTCTTGTGGGAGAACAACTCCATTTGGCTCACTAACTTCACACACCATCAGGCTTCCAAGCAGCTCTCAAGGAAACTCAGTTTTCACACTCTATGCTTACTGCCCTATGAGTGCATTATCTAGGAATGAACCTGGTAGAGCATCCCACACAAACGAATGCTCCACATGCGGGTTTCACATGCCACCAACTCCACATTCACAGGCAACTTCAGCGCCACAGACGTTTGCAGATAGCCCTCAATGCAAAGGCTCTAGACGCAAATATTGTTGTGAGAGCTAATTCAATCAAGGAAACACTGCATGTTGGTGAAGGGCATATTGAAGAAGAATCAGCCGAGTGGTTCTTGTGGGAGAACAACACCATTTGGCTCACTAATTTCACACACCATCAGGCTTCAAGCAGCTCTCAAGGAAACTCAGTTTTCACACTCTATGCTTAGTGCACTTTGAGGTCCTAGGAGTGAAAGGAAGCTTCGTGAGCATCCCACACAAATGAATGCTCCACATGCGGGTTTCACATGCCACCAACTCCACATTCACAGGCAACTTCAGCGCCACAGCCGTTTTCAGATAGCCCTCAATGCAAAGGCTCTAGACGCAAATATTGGTGTGAGAGCTAATTCAATCAAGGAAACACTGCATGTTGGTGAAGGGCATATTGAAGAAGAATCAGCCGAGTGGTTCTTGTGGGAGAACAACTCCATTTGGCTCACTAACTTCACACACCATCAGGCTTCCAAGCAGCTCTCAAGGAAACTCAGTTTTCACACTCTATGCTTAGTGCCCTTTGAGTGCATTATCTAGGAATGAACCTGGTAGAGCATCCCACACAAACGAATGCTCCACATGCGGGTTTCACATGCCACCAACTCCACATTCACAGGCAACTTCAGCGCCACAGCCGTTTTCAGATAGCCCTCAATGCAAAGGCTCTAGACGCAAATATTGGTGTGAGAGCTAATTCAATCAAGGAAACACTGCATGTTGGTGAAGGGCATATTGAAGAAGAATCAGCCGAGTGGTTCTTGTGGGAGAACAACTCCATTTGGCTCACTAACTTCACACACCATCAGGTTTCCAAGCAGCTCTCAAGGAAACTCAGTTTTCACACTCTATGCTTAGTGCCCTTTGAGTGCATTATCTAGGAATGAACCTGGTAGAGCATCCCACACAAACGAATGCTCCACATGCGGGTTTCACATGCCACCAACTCCACATTCACAGGCAACTTCAGCGCCACAGCCGTTTTCAGATAGCCCTCAATGCAAAGGCTCTAGACGCAAATATTGGTGTGAGAGCTAATTCAATCAAGGAAACACTGCATGTTGGTGAAGGGCATATTGAAGAAGAATCAGCCGAGTGGTTCTTGTGGGAGAACAACTCCATTTGGCTCACTAACTTCACACACCATCAGGCTTCCAAGCAGCTCTCAAGGAAACTCAGTTTTCACATTCTATGCTTACTGCCCTATGAGTGCATTATCTAGGAATGAACCTGGTAGAGCATCCCACACAAACGAATGCTCCACATGCGGGTTTCACATGCCACCAACTCCACATTCACAGGCAACTTCAGCGCCACAGACGTTTGCAGATAGCCCTCAATGCAAAGGCTCTTGACGCAAATATTGGTGTGAGAGCTAATTCAATCAAGGAAACACTGCATGTTGGTGAAGGGCATATTGAAGAAGAATCAGCCGAGTGGTTCTTGTGGGAGAACAACACCATTTGGCTCACTAACTTCACACACCATCAGGCTTCCAAGCAGCTCTCAAGGAAACTCAGTTTTCACACTCTATGCTTAGTGCCCTTTGAGGTCCTGGGACTGAAAGGAAGCTTCGTGAGCATCCCACACAAATGAATGCTCCACATGCGGGTTTCACATGCCACCAACTCCACATTCACAGGCAACTTCAGCGCCAAAACCACTTTCAGATAGCCCTCAATGCAAAGGCTCTAGACGCAAATATTGGTGTGAGAGCTAATTCAATCAAGGAAACACTGCATGTTGGTGAAGGGCATATTGAAGAAGAATCAGCCGAGTGGTTCTTGTGGGAGAACAACTCCATTTGGCTCACTAACGTCACACACCATCAGGCTTCCAAGCAGCTCTCAAGGAAACTCAGTTTTCACACTCTATGCTTAGTGCCCTTTGAGTGCATTATCTAGGAATGAACCTGGTAGAGCATCCCACACAAACGAATGCTCCACATGCGGGTTTCACATGCCACCAACTCCACATTCACAGGCAACTTCAGCGCCACAGCCACTTTCAGATAGCCCTCAATGCAAAGTCTCTACGTGCAAATATTGGTGTGAGAGCTAATTCAATCAAGGAAACACTGCATGTTGGTGAAGGGCATATTGAAGAAGAATCAGCCGAGTGGTTCTTGTGGGAGAACAACTCCATTTGGCTCACTAACTTCACACACCATCAGGCTTCCAAGCAGCTCTCAAGGAAACTCAGTTTTCACACTCTATGCTTACTGCCCTATGAGTGCATTATCTAGGAATGAACCTGGTAGAGCATCCCACACAAACGAATGCTCCACATGCGGGTTTCACATGCCACCAACTCCACATTCACAGGCAACTTCAGCGCCACAGACGTTTGCAGATAGCCCTCAATGCAAAGGCTCTAGACGCAAATATTGGTGTGAGAGCTAATTCAATCAAGGAAACACTGCATGTTGGTGAAGGGCATATTGAAGAAGAATCAGCCGAGTGGTTCTTGTGGGAGAACAACTCCATTTGGCTCACTAACGTCACACACCATCAGGCTTCCAAGCAGCTCTCAAGGAAACTCAGTTTTCACACTCTATGCTTAGTGCCCTATGAGTGCATTATCTAGGAATGAACCTGGTAGAGCATCCCACACAAACGAATGCTCCACATGCGGGTTTCACATGCCACCAACTCCACATTCACAGGCAACTTCAGCGCCACAGACGTTTTCAGATAGCCCTCAATGCAAAGGCTCTAGATGCAAATATTGGTGTGAGAGCTAATTCAATCAAGGAAACACTGCATGTTGGTGAAGGGCATATTGAAGAAGAATCCGCCGAGTGGTTCTTGTGGGAGAACAACTCCATTTGGCTCACTAACTTCACACACCATCAGGCTTCCAAGCAGCTCTCAAGGAAACTCAGTTTTCACACTCTATGCTTAGTGCCCTTTGAGTGCATTATCTAGGAATGAACCTGGTAGAGCATCCCACACAAACGAATGCTCCACATGCGGGTTTCACATGCCACCAACTCCACATTCACAGGCAACTTCAGCGCCACAGCCGTTTTCAGATAGCCCTCAATGCAAAGGCTCTAGACGCAAATATTGGTGTGAGAGCTAATTCAATCAAGGAAACACTGCATGTTGGTGAAGGGCATATTGAAGAAGAATCAGCCGAGTGGTTCTTGTGGGAGAACAACTCCATTTGGCTCACTAACTTCACACACCATCAGGCTTCCAAGCAGCTCTCAAGGAAACTCAGTTTTCACACTCTATGCATAGTGCCCTTTGAGTGCATTATCTAGGAATGAACCTGGTAGAACATCCAACACAATCGAATGCTCCACATGCGGGTTTCACATGCCACCAACTCCACATTCACAGGCAACTTCAGCGCCACAGCTACTTTCAGATAGCCCTCAATGCAAAGGCTCTAGACGCAAATATTGGTGTGAGAGCTAATTCAATCAAGGAAACACTGCATGTTGGTGAAGGGCATATTGAAGAAGAATCCGCCGAGTGGTTCTTGTGGGAGAACAACTCCATTTGGCTCACTAACTTCACACACCATCAGGCTTCCAAGCAGCTCTCAAGGAAACTCAGTTTTCACACTCTATGCTTAGTGCCCTTTGAGTGCCGAGGACTGAAATGAATCTTGGTGAGCATCCCACACAAACGAATGCTCCACATGCGGGTTTCACATGCCACCAACTCCACATTCACAGGCAACTTCAGCGCCACAGACGTTTGCAGATAGCCCTCAATGCAAAGGCTCTAGACGCAAATATTGGTGTGAGAGCTAATTCAATCAAGGAAACACTGCATGTTGGTGAAGGGCATATTGAAGAAGAATCAGCCGAGTGGTTCTTGTGGGAGAACAACTCCATTTGGCTCACTAACTTCACACACCATCAGGCTTCCAAGCAGCTCTCAAGGAAACTCAGTTTTCACACTCTATGCTTAGTGCCCTTTGAGTGCATTATCTAGGAATGAACCTGGTAGAACATCCCACACAAACGAATGCTCCACATGCGGGTTTCACATGCCACCAACTCCACATTCACAGGCAACTTCAGTGCCACAGCCGTTTGCAGATAGCCCTCAATGCAAAGGCTCTAGACGCAAATATTGGTGTGAGAGCTAATTCAATCAAGGAAACACTGCATGTTGGTGAAGGGCATATTGAAGAAGAATCAGCCGAGTGGTTCTTGTGGGAGAACAACTCCATTTGGCTCACTAACGTCGCACACCATCAGGCTTCCAAGCAGCTCTCAAGGAAACTCAGTTTCCACACTCTATGCATAGTGCCCTTTGAGTGCATTATCTAGGAATGAACCTGGTAGAACATCCAACACAAACGAATGCTCCACATGCGGGTTTCACATGCCACCAACTCCACATTCACAGGCAACTTCAGCGCCAAAACCACTTTCAGATAGCCCTCAATGCAAAGGCTCTAGACGCAAATATTGGTGTGAGAGCTAATTCAATCAAGGAAACACTGCATGTTGGTGAAGGGCATATTGAAGAAGAATCAGCCGAGTGGTTCTTGTGGGAGAACAACTCCATTTGGCTCACTAACTTCACACACCATCAGGTTTCCAAACAGCTCTCAAGGAAACTCAGTTTTCACACTCTATGCTTAGTGCCCTTTGAGTGCATTATCTAGGAATGAACCTGGTAGAGCATCCCACACAAACGAATGCTCCACATGCGGGTTTCACATGCCACCAACTCCACATTCACAGGCAACTTCAGCGCCAAAACCACTTTCAGATAGCCCTCAATGCAAAGGCTCTAGACGCAAATATTGGTGTGAGAGCTAATTCAATCAAGGAAACACTGCATGTTGGTGAAGGGCATATTGAAGAAGAATCAGCCGAGTGGTTCTTGTGGGAGAACAACTCCATTTGGCTCACTAACTTCACACCATCAGGCTTCCAAACAGCTCTCAAGGAAACTCAGTTTTCACACTCTATGCTTAGTGCCCTTTGAGTGCTGAGGACTGAAATGAATCTGAGTGAGCATCCCACACAAACGAATGCTCCACATGCGGGTTTCACATGCCACCAACTCCACATTCACAGGTAACTTCAGCGCCAAAACCACTTTCAGATAGCCCTCAATGCAAAGGCTCTAGACGCAAATATTGGTGTGAGAGCTAATTCAATCAAGGAAACACTGCATGTTGGTGAAGGGCATATTGAAGAAGAATCAGCCAAGTGGTTCTTGTGGGAGAACAACTCCATTTGGCTCACTAACTTCACACACCATCAGGCTTCCAAGCAGCTCTCAAGGAAACTCAGTTTTCACACTCTATGCTTAGTGCCCTTTGAGTGCATTATCTAGGAATGAACCTGGTAGAGCATCCCACACAAACGAATGCTCCACATGCGGGTTTCACATGCCACCAACTCCACATTCACAGGCAACTTCAGCGCCACAGACGTTTGCAGATAGCCCTCAATGCAAAGGCTCTAGACGCAAATATTGGTGTGAGAGCTAATTCAATCAAGGAAACACTATACGTTGGTGAAGGGCATATTGAAGAAGAACCCGCCGAGTGGTTCTTGTGGGAGAACAACTCCATTTGGCTCACTAACTTCACACACCATCAGGCTTCCAAGCAGCTCTCAAGGAAACTCAGTTTTCACACTCTATGCTTAGTGCCCTTTGAGTGCATTATCTAGGAATGAACCTGGTAGAGCATCCCACACAAACGAATGCTCCACATGCGGGTTTCACATGCCACCAACTCCACATTCACAGGCAACTTCAGCGCCAAAACCACTTTCAGATAGCCCTCAATGCAAAGGCTCTAGACGCAAATATTGGTGTGAGAGCTAATTCAATCAAGGAAACACTGCATGTTGGTGAAGGGCATATTGAAGAAGAATCAGCCGAGTGGTTCTTGTGGGAGAACAACTCCATTTGGCTCACTAACTTCACACCATCAGGCTTCCAAACAGCTCTCAAGGAAACTCAGTTTTCACACTCTATGCTTAGTGCCCTTTGAGTGCTGAGGACTGAAATGAATCTTGGTGAGCATCCCACACAAACGAATGCTCCACATGCGGGTTTCACATGCCACCAACTCCACATTCACAGGTAACTTCAGCGCCAAAACCACTTTCAGATAGCCCTCAATGCAAAGGCTCTAGACGCAAATATTGGTGTGAGAGCTAATTCAATCAAGGAAACACTGCATGTTGGTGAAGGGCATATTGAAGAAGAATCAGCCGAGTGGTTCTTGTGGGAGAACAACTCCATTTGGCTCACTAACTTCACACACCATCAGGCTTCCAAGCAGCTCTCAAGGAAACTCAGTTTTCACACTCTATGCTTAGTGCCGTTTGAGGGCATTATCTAGGAATGAACCTGGTAGAGCATCCCACACAAACGAATGCTCCACATGCGGGTTTCACATGCCACCAACTCCACATTCACAGGCAACTTCAGCGCCACAGCTACTTTCAGATAGCCCTCAATACAAAGGCTCTAGACGCAAATATTGGTGTGAGAGCTAATTCAATCAAGGAAACACTGCATGTTGGTGAAGGGCATATTGAAGAAGAATCAGCCGAGTGGTTCTTGTGGGAGAACAACTCCATTTGGCTCACTAACGTCACACACCATCAAGCTTCCAAGCAGCTCTCAAGGAAACTCAGTTTTCACACTCTATGCTTAGTGCCCTTTGAGTGCATTATCTAGGAATGAACCTGGTACAGCATCCCACACAAACGAATGCTCCACATGCGGGTTTCACATGCCACCAACTCCACATTCACAGGCAACTTCAGCGCCACAGCCGTTTTCAGTTAGCCCTCAATGCAAAGGCTCTAGACGCAAATATTGGTGTGAGAGCTAATTCAATCAAGGAAACACTGCATGTTGGTGAAGGGCATATTGAAGAAGAATCAGCCGAGTGGTTCTTGTGGGAGAACATCTCCACTTGGCTCACTAACTTCACACACCATCAGGCTTCCAAGCAGCTCTCAAGGAAACTCAGTTTTCACACTCTATGCTTAGTGCCCTTTGAGTGCATTATCTAGGAATGAACCTGGTAGAGCATCCCACACAAACGAATGCTCCACATGCGGGTTTCACATGCCACCAACTCCACATTCACAGGCAACTTCAGCGCCACAGACGTTTGCAGATAGCCCTCAATGCAAAGGCTCTAGATGCAAATATTGGTGTGAGAGCTAATTCAATCAAGGAAACACTGCATGTTGGTGAAGGGCATATTGAAGAAGAATCAGCCGAGTGGTTCTTGTGGGAGAACAACTCCATTTGGCTCACTAACTTCACACACCATCAGGCTTCCAAGCAGCTCTCAAGGAAACTCAGTTTTCACACTCTATGCTTAGTGCCCTTTGAGTGCATTATCTAGGAATGAACCTGGTAGAGCATCCCACACAAACGAATGCTCCACATGCGGGTTTCACATGCCACCAACTCCACATTCACAGGCAACTTCAGCGCCAAAACCACTTTCAGATAGCCCTCAATGCAAAGGCTCTAGACGCAAATATTGGTGTGAGAGCTAATTCAATCAAGGAAACACTGCATGTTGGTGAAGGGCATATTGAAGAAGAATCAGCCGAGTGGTTCTTGTGGGAGAACAACTCCATTTGGCTCACTAACTTCACACACCATCAGGCTTCCAAGCAGCTCTCAAGGAAACTCAGTTTTCACACTCTATGCTTAGTGCCCTTTGAGTGCCGAGTACTGAAATGAATCTTGGTGAGCATCCCACACAAACGAATGCTCCACATGCGGGTTTCACATGCCACCAACTCCACATTCACAGGCAACTTCAGCGCCACAGACGTTTGCAGATAGCCCTCAATGCAAAGGCTCTAGACGCAAATATTGGTGTGAGAGCTAATTCAATCAAGGAAACACTGCATGTTGGTGAAGGGCATATTGAAGAAGAATCAGCCGAGTGGTTCTTGTGGGAGAACAACTCCATTTGGCTCACTAACTTCACACACCATCAGGCTTCCAAGCAGCTCTCAAGGAAACTCAGTTTTCACACTCTATGCTTAGTGCCCTTTGAGTGCATTATCTAGGAATGAACCTGGTAGAGCATCCCACACAAACGAATGCTCCACATGCGGGTTTCACATGCCACCAACTCCACATTCACAGGCAACTTCAGCGCCAAAACCACTTTCAGATAGCCCTCAATGCAAAGGCTCTAGACGCAAATATTTGTGTGAGAGCTAATTCAATCAAGGAAACACTGCATGTTGGTGAAGGGCATATTGAAGAAGAATCAGCCGAGTGATTCTTGTGGGAGAACAACTCCATTTGGCTCACTAACTTCACACACCATCAGGCTTCCAAGCAGCTCTCAAGGAAACTCAGTTTTCACACTCTATGCTTAGTGCCCTTTGAGGGACTAGGACTGAAATGAAGCTTCGTGAGCATCCCACACAAATGAATGCTCCACATGCGGGTTTCACATGCCACCAACTCCACATTCACAGGCAACTTCAGCGCCACAGCCGTTTTCAGATAGCCCTCAATGCAAAATATCTAGACGCAAATATTGGTGTGAGAGCTAATTCAATCAAGGAAACACTGCATGTTGGTGAAGGGCATATTGAAGAAGAATCAGCCGAGTGGTTCTTGTGGGAGAACAACTCCATTTGGCTCACTAACTTCACACCATCAGGCTTCCAAGCAGCTCTCAAGGAAACTCAGTTTTCACACTCTATGCTTAGTGCCCTTTGAGTGCATTATCTAGGAATGAACCTGGTAGAGCATCCCACACAAACGAATGCTCCACATGCGGGTTTCACATGCCACCAACTCCACATTCACAGGCAACTTCAGCGCCAAAACCACTTTCAGATAGCCCTCAATGCAAAGGCTCTAGACGCAAATATTGGTGTGAGAGCTAATTCAATCAAGGAAACACTGCATGTTGGTGAAGGGCATATTGAAGAAGAATCAGCCGAGTGGTTCTTGTGGGAGAACATCTCCATTTGGCTCACTAACGTCACACACCATCAGGCTTCCAAGCAGCTCTCAAGGAAACTCAGTTTTCACACTCTATGCTTAGTGCCCTTTGAGTGCATTATCTAGGAATGAACCTGGTAGAGCATCCCACACAAACGAATGCTCCACATGCGGGTTTCACATGCCACCATCTCCACATTCACAGGCAACTTCAGCGCCACAGACGTTTTCAGATAGCCCTCAATGCAAAGGTTCTAGACGCAAATATTGGTGTGAGAGCTAATTCAATCAAGGAAACACTGCATGTTGGTGAAGGGCATATTGAAGAAGAATCAGCCGAGTGATTCTTGTGGGAGAACAACTCCATTTGGCTCACTAACTTCACACACCATCAGGCTTCCAAGCAGCTCTCAAGGAAACTCAGTTTTCACACTCTATGCTTAGTGCCCTTTGAGTGCATTATCTAGGAATGAACCTGGTAGAGCATCCCACACAAACGAATGCTCCACATGCGGGTTTCACATGCCACAAACTCCACATTCACAGGCAACTTCAGCGCCACAGCCGTTTTCAGATAGCCCTCAATGCAAAGGCTCTAGACGCAAATATTGGTGTGAGAGCTAATTCAATCAAGGAACCACTGCATGTTGGTGAAGGGCATATTGAAGAAGAATCAGCCGAGTGGTTCTTGTGGGAGAACAACTCCATTTGGCTCACTAACGTCGCACACCATCAGGTTTCCAAGCAGCTCTCAAGGAAACTCAGTTTTCACACTCTATGCTTAGTGCCCTTTGAGTGCATTATCTAGGAATGAACCTGGTAGAGCATCCCACACAAACGAATGCTCCACATGCGGGTTTCACATGCCACCAACTCCACATTCACAGGCAACTTCAGCGCCAAAACCACTTTCAGATAGCCCTCAATGCAAAGGCTCTAGACGCAAATATTGGTGTGAGAGCTAATTCAATCAAGGAAACACTGCATGTTGGTGAAGGGCATATTGAAGAAGAATCAGCTGAGTGGTTCTTGTGGGAGAACAACTCCATTTGGCTCACTAACTTCACACACCATCAGGCTTCCAAGCAGCTCTCAAGGAAACTCAGTTTTCACACTCTATGCATAGTGCCCTTTGAGTGCATTATCTAGGAATGAACCTGGTAGAGAATCCCACACAAACGAATGCTCCACATGCGGGTTTCACATGCCACCAACTCCACATTCACAGGCAACTTCAGCGCCAAAACCACTTTCAGATAGCCCTCAATGCAAAGGCTCTAGACGCAAATATTGGTGTGAGAGCTAATTCAATCAAGGAAACACTGCATGTTGGTGAAGGGCATATTGAAGAAGAATCAGCCGAGTGATTCTTGTGGGAGAACAACACCATTTGGCTCACTAACTTCACACACCATCAGGCTTCCAAGCAGCTCTCAAGGAAACTCAGTTTTCACACTCTATGCTTAGTGCCCTTTGAGGGCCTAGGACTGAAATGAAGCTTCGTGAGCATCCCACACAAATGAATGCTCCACATGCGGGTTTCACATGCCACCAACTCCACATTCACAGGCAACTTCAGCGCCACAGCCGTTTTCAGATAGCCCTCAATGCAAAATCTCTAGACGCAAATATTGGTGTGAGAGCTAATTCAATCAAGGAAACACTGCATGTTGGTGAAGGGCATATTGAAGAAGAATCAGCCGAGTGGTTCTTGTGGGAGAACAACTCCATTTGGCTCACTAACTTCACACACCATCAGGCTTCCAAGCAGCTCTCAAGGAAACTCAGTTTTCACACTCTATGCTTAGTGCCCTTTGAGTGCATTATCTAGGAATGAACCTGGTAGAGCATCCCACACAAACGAATGCTCCACATGCGGGTTTCACATGCCACCATCTCCACATTCACAGGCAACTTCAGCGCCACAGCCGTTTTCAGATAGCCCTCAATGCAAAGGCTCTAGACGCAAATATTGGTGTGAGAGCTAATTCAATCAAGGAAACACTGCATGTTGGTGAAGGGCATATTGAAGAAGAATCAGCCGAGTGGTTCTTGTGGGAGAACAACTCCATTTGGCTCACTAAAGTCGCACAACATCAGGCTTCCAAGCAGCTCTCAAGGAAACTCAGTTTTCACACTCTATGCTTAGTGCCCTTTGAGTGCATTATCTAGGAATGAACCTGGTAGAGAATCCCACACAAACGAATGCTCCACATGCGGGTTTCACATGCCACCAACTCCACATTCACAGGCAACTTCAGCGCCAAAACCACTTTCAGATAGCCCTCAATGCAAAGGCTCTAGACGCAAATATTGGTGTGAGAGCTAATTCAATCAAGGAAACACTGCATGTTGGTGAAGGGCATATTGAAGAAGAATCAGCCGAGTGATTCTTGTGGGAGAACAACTCCATTTGGCTCACTAACTTCACACACCATCAGGCTTCCAAGCAGCTCTCAAGGAAACTCAGTTTTCACACTCTATGCTTAGTGCCCTTTGAGGGCCTAGGACTGAAATGAAGCTTCGTGAGCATCCCACACAAATGAATGCTCCACATGCGGGTTTCACATGCCACCAACTCCACATTCACAGGCAACTTCAGCGCCACAGCCGTTTTCAGATAGCCCTCAATGCAAAGGCTCTAGACGCAAATATTGGTGTGAGAGCTAATTCAATCAAGGAAACACTGCATGTTGGTGAAGGGCATATTGAAGAAGAATCAGCCGAGTGGTTCTTGTGGGAGAACAACTCCATTTGGCTCACTAACGTCGCACACCATCAGGTTTCCAAGCAGCTCTCAAGGAAACTCAGTTTTCACACTCTATGCATAGTGCCCTTTGAGTGCATTATCTAGGAATGAACCTGGTAGAACATCCAACACAAACGAATGCTCCACATGCGGGTTTCACATGCCACCAACTCCACATTCACAGGCAACTTCAGCGCCACAGCCGTTTTCAGATAGCCCTCAATGCAAAGGCTCTAGACGCAAATATTGGTGTGAGAGCTAATTCAATCAAGGAAACACTGCATGTTGGTGAAGGGCATATTGAAGAAGAATCAGCCGAGTGGTTCTTGTGGGAGAACAACTCCATTTGGCTCACTAATGTCACACACCATCAGGCTTCCAAGCAGCTCTCAAGGAAACTCAGTTTTCACACTCTATGCTTAGTGCCCTTTGAGTGCATTATCTAGGAATGAACCTGGTAGAGCATCCCACACAAACGAATGCTCCACATGCGGGTTTCACATGCCACAAACTCCACATTCACAGGCAACTTCAGCGCCACAGCCACTTTCAGATAGCCCTCAATGCAAAGGCTCTTGACGCAAATATTGGTGTGAGAGCTAATTCAATCAAGGAAACACTGCATGTTGGTGAAGGGCATATTGAAGAAGAATCAGCCGAGTGGTTCTTGTGGGAGAACAACTCCATTTGGCTTACTAACTTCACACACCATCAGGCTTCCAAGCAGCTCTCAAGGAAACTCAGTTTTCACACTCTATGCTTACTGCCCTATGAGTGCATTATCTAGGAATGAACCTGGTAGAGCATCCCACACAAACGAATGCTCCACATGCGGGTTTCACATGCCACCAACTCCACATTCACAGGCAACTTCAGCGCCACAGACGTTTGCAGATAGCCCTCAATGCAAAATCTCTAGACGCAAATATTGGTGTGAGAGCTAATTCAATCAAGGAAACACTGCATGTTGGTGAAGGGCATATTGAAGAAGAATCAGCCGAGTGGTTCTTGTGGGAGAACAACTCCATTTGGCTCACTAACTTCACACACCATCAGGCTTCCAAGCAGCTCTCAAGGAAACTCAGTTTTCACACTCTATGCTTAGTGCCCTTTGAGTGCATTATCTAGGAATGAACCTGGTAGAGCATCCCACACAAACGAATGCTCCACATGCGGGTTTCACATGCCACCAACTCCACATTCACAGGCAACTTCAGCGCCAAAACCACTTTCAGATAGCCATCAATGCAAAGGTTCTAGACGCAAATATTGGTGTGAGAGCTAATTCAATCAAGGAAACACTGCATGTTGGTGAAGGGCATATTGAAGAAGAATCAGCCGAGTGGTTCTTGTGGGAGAACATCTCCATTTGGCTCACTAACGTCACACACCATCATGCTTCCAAGCAGCTCTCAAGGAAACTCAGTTTTCACACTCTATGCTTAGTGCCCTTTGAGTGCATTATCTAGGAATGAACCTGGTAGAGCATCCCACACAAACGAATGCTCCACATGCGGGTTTCACATGCCACCAACTCCACATTCACAGGCAACTTCAGCGCCAAAACCACTTTCAGATAGCCCTCAATGCAAAGGCTCTAGACGCAAATATTGGTGTGAGAGCTAATTCAATCAAGGAAACACTGCATGTTGGTGAAGGGCATATTGAAGAAGAATCAGCTGAGTGGTTCTTGTGGGAGAACAACTCCATTTGGCTCACTAACTTCACACACCATCAGGCTTCCAAGCAGCTCTCAAGGAAACTCAGTTTTCACACTCTATGCTTAGTGCCCTTTGAGTGCATTATCTAGGAATGAACCTGGTAGAGAATCCCACACAAACGAATGCTCCACATGCGGGTTTCACATGCCACCAACTCCACATTCACAGGCAACTTCAGCGCCAAAACCACTTTCAGATAGCCCTCAATGCAAAGGCTCTAGACGCAAATATTGGTGTGAGAGCTAATTCAATCAAGGAAACACTGCATGTTGGTGAAGGGCATATTGAAGAAGAATCAGCCGAGTGATTCTTGTGGGAGAACAACACCATTTGGCTCACTAACTTCACACACCATCAGGCTTCCAAGCAGCTCTCAAGGAAACTCAGTTTTCACACTCTATGCTTAGTGCCCTTTGAGGGCCTAGGACTGAAATGAAGCTTCGTGAGCATCCCACACAAATGAATGCTCCACATGCGGGTTTCACATGCCACCAACTCCACATTCACAGGCAACTTCAGCGCCACAGCCGTTTTCAGATAGCCCTCAATGCAAAATCTCTAGACGCAAATATTGGTGTGAGAGCTAATTCAATCAAGGAAACACTGCATGTTGGTGAAGGGCATATTGAAGAAGAATCAGCCGAGTGGTTCTTGTGGGAGAACAACTCCATTTGGCTCACTAACTTCACACACCATCAGGCTTCCAAGCAGCTCTCAAGGAAACTCAGTTTTCACACTCTATGCTTAGTGCCCTTTGAGTGCATTATCTAGGAATGAACCTGGTAGAGCATCCCACACAAACGAATGCTCCACATGCGGGTTTCACATGCCACCATCTCCACATTCACAGGCAACTTCAGCGCCACAGCCGTTTTCAGATAGCCCTCAATGCAAAGGCTCTAGACGCAAATATTGGTGTGAGAGCTAATTCAATCAAGGAAACACTGCATGTTGGTGAAGGGCATATTGAAGAAGAATCAGCCGAGTGGTTCTTGTGGGAGAACAACTCCATTTGGCTCACTAAAGTCGCACAACATCAGGCTTCCAAGCAGCTCTCAAGGAAACTCAGTTTTCACACTCTATGCATAGTGCCCTTTGAGTGCAATATCTAGGAATGAACCTGGTAGAACATCCAACACAAACGAATGCTCCACATGCGGGTTTCACATGCCACCAACTCCACATTCACAGGCAACTTCAGCGCCACAGCCGTTTTCAGATAGCCCTCAATGCAAAGGCTCTAGACGCAAATATTGGTGTGAGAGCTAATTCAATCAAGGAGACACTGCATGTTGGTGAAGGGCATATTGAAGAAGAATCAGCCGAGTGGTTCTTGTGGGAGAACAACTCCATTTGGCTCACTAACGTCACACACCATCAGGCTTCCAAGCAGCTCTCAAGGAAACTCAGTTTTCACACTCTATGCTTAGTGCCCTTTGAGTGCATTATCTAGGAATGAACCTGGTAGAGCATCCCACACAAACGAATGCTCCACATGCGGGTTTCACATGCCACAAACTCCACATTCACAGGCAACTTCAGCGCCACAGCCACTTTCAGATAGCCCTCAATGCAAAGGCTCTTGACGCAAATATTGGTGTGAGAGCTAATTCAATCAAGGAAACACTGCATGTTGGTGAAGGGCATATTGAAGAAGAATCAGCCGAGTGGTTCTTGTGGGAGAACAACTCCATTTGGCTCACTAACTTCACACACCATCAGGCTTCCAAGCAGCTCTCAAGGAAACTCAGTTTTCACACTCTATGCTTAGTGCCCTTTGAGTGCCAAGGACTGAAATGAACCTGGTAGAGCATCCCACACAAACGAATGCTCCACATGCGGGTTTCACATGCCACCAACTCCACATTCACAGGCAACTTCAGCGCCACAGCCGTTTTTAGATAGCCCTCAATGCAAAGGCTCTAGACGCAAATATTTGTGTGAGAGCTAATTCAATCAAGGAAACACTGCATGTTGGTGAAGGGCATATTGAAGAAGAATCAGCCGAGTGATTCTTGTGGGAGAACAACTCCATTTGGCTCACTAACTTCACACACCATCAGGCTTCCAAGCAGCTCTCAAGGAAACTCAGTTTTCACACTCTATGCTTAGTGCCCTTTGAGGGACTAGGACTGAAATGAAGCTTCGTGAGCATCCCACACAAATGAATGCTCCACATGCGGGTTTCACATGCCACCAACTCCACATTCACAGGCAACTTCAGCGCCACAGCCGTTTTCAGATAGCCCTCAATGCAAAATCTCTAGACGCAAATATTGGTGTGAGAGCTAATTCAATCAAGGAAACACTGCATGTTGGTGAAGGGCATATTGAAGAAGAATCAGCCGAGTGGTTCTTGTGGGAGAACAACTCCATTTGGCTCACTAACTTCACACCATCAGGCTTCCAAGCAGCTCTCAAGGAAACTCAGTTTTCACACTCTATGCTTAGTGCCCTTTGAGTGCATTATCTAGGAATGAACCTGGTAGAGCATCCCACACAAACGAATGCTCCACATGCGGGTTTCACATGCCACCAACTCCACATTCACAGGCAACTTCAGCGCCAAAACCACTTTCAGATAGCCCTCAATGCAAAGGCTCTAGACGCAAATATTGGTGTGAGAGCTAATTCAATCAAGGAAACACTGCATGTTGGTGAAGGGCATATTGAAGAAGAATCAGCCGAGTGGTTCTTGTGGGAGAACATCTCCTTTTGGCTCACTAACGTCACACACCATCAGGCTTCCAAGCAGCTCTCAAGGAAACTCAGTTTTCACACTCTATGCTTAGTGCCCTTTGAGTGCATTATCTAGGAATGAACCTGGTAGAGGATCCCACACAAACGAATGCTCCACATGCGGGTTTCACATGCCACCATCTCCACATTCACAGGCAACTTCAGCGCCACAGACGTTTTCAGATAGCCCTCAATGCAAAGGTTCTAGACGCAAATATTGGTGTGAGAGCTAATTCAATCAAGGAAACACTGCATGTTGGTGAAGGGCATATTGAAGAAGAATCAGCCGAGTGATTCTTGTGGGAGAACAACTCCATTTGGCTCACTAACTTCACACACCATCAGGCTTCCAAGCAGCTCTCAAGGAAACTCAGTTTTCACACTCTATGCTTAGTGCCCTTTGAGGGCCTAGGACTGAAATGAAGCTTCGTGAGCATCCCACACAAATGAATGCTCCACATGCGGGTTTCACATGCCACCAACTCCACATTCACAGGCAACTTCAGCGCCACAGCCGTTTTCAGATAGCCCTCAATGCAAAATCTCTAGACGCAAATATTGGTGTGAGAGCTAATTCAATCAAGGAAACACTGCATGTTGGTGAAGGGCATATTGAAGAAGAATCAGCCGAGTGGTTCTTGTGGGAGAACAACTCCATTTGGCTCACTAACTTCACACACCATCAGGCTTCCAAGCAGCTCTCAAGGAAACTCAGTTTTCACACTCTATGCTTAGTGCCCTTTGAGTGCATTATCTAGGAATGAACCTGGTAGAGCATCCCACACAAACGAATGCTCCACATGCGGGTTTCACATGCCACCATCTCCACATTCACAGGCAACTTCAGCGCCACAGCCGTTTTCAGATAGCCCTCAATGCAAAGGCTCTAGACGCAAATATTGGTGTGAGAGCTAATTCAATCAAGGAAACACTGCATGTTGGTGAAGGGCATATTGAAGAAGAATCAGCCGAGTGGTTCTTGTGGGAGAACAACTCCATTTGGCTCACTAAAGTCGCACAACATCAGGCTTCCAAGCAGCTCTCAAGGAAACTCAGTTTTCACACTCTATGCTTAGTGCCCTTTGAGTGCATTATCTAGGAATGAACCTGGTAGAGAATCCCACACAAACGAATGCTCCACATGCGGGTTTCACATGCCACCAACTCCACATTCACAGGCAACTTCAGCGCCAAAACCACTTTCAGATAGCCCTCAATGCAAAGGCTCTAGACGCAAATATTGGTGTGAGAGCTAATTCAATCAAGGAAACACTGCATGTTGGTGAAGGGCATATTGAAGAAGAATCAGCCGAGTGATTCTTGTGGGAGAACAACTCCATTTGGCTCACTAACTTCACACACCATCAGGCTTCCAAGCAGCTCTCAAGGAAACTCAGTTTTCACACTCTATGCTTAGTGCCCTTTGAGGGCCTAGGACTGAAATGAAGCTTCGTGAGCATCCCACACAAATGAATGCTCCACATGCGGGTTTCACATGCCACCAACTCCACATTCACAGGCAACTTCAGCGCCACAGCCGTTTTCAGATAGCCCTCAATGCAAAGGCTCTAGACGCAAATATTGGTGTGAGAGCTAATTCAATCAAGGAAACACTGCATGTTGGTGAAGGGCATATTGAAGAAGAATCAGCCGAGTGGTTCTTGTGGGAGAACAACTCCATTTGGCTCACTAACGTCGCACACCATCAGGTTTCCAAGCAGCTCTCAAGGAAACTCAGTTTTCACACTCTATGCATAGTGCCCTTTGAGTGCATTATCTAGGAATGAACCTGGTAGAACATCCAACACAAACGAATGCTCCACATGCGGGTTTCACATGCCACCAACTCCACATTCACAGGCAACTTCAGCGCCACAGCCGTTTTCAGATAGCCCTCAATGCAAAGGCTCTAGACGCAAATATTGGTGTGAGAGCTAATTCAATCAAGGAAACACTGCATGTTGGTGAAGGGCATATTGAAGAAGAATCAGCCGAGTGGTTCTTGTGGGAGAACAACTCCATTTGGCTTACTAACTTCACACACCATCAGGCTTCCAAGCAGCTCTCAAGGAAACTCAGTTTTCACACTCTATGCTTACTGCCCTATGAGTGCATTATCTAGGAATGAACCTGGTAGAGCATCCCACACAAACGAATGCTCCACATGCGGGTTTCACATGCCACCAACTCCACATTCACAGGCAACTTCAGCGCCACAGACGTTTGCAGATAGCCCTCAATGCAAAATCTCTAGACGCAAATATTGGTGTGAGAGCTAATTCAATCAAGGAAACACTGCATGTTGGTGAAGGGCATATTGAAGAAGAATCAGCCGAGTGGTTCTTGTGGGAGAACAACTCCATTTGGCTCACTAACTTCACACACCATCAGGCTTCCAAGCAGCTCTCAAGGAAACTCAGTTTTCACACTCTATGCTTAGTGCCCTTTGAGTGCATTATCTAGGAATGAACCTGGTAGAGCATCCCACACAAACGAATGCTCCACATGCGGGTTTCACATGCCACCAACTCCACATTCACAGGCAACTTCAGCGCCAAAACCACTTTCAGATAGCCATCAATGCAAAGGTTCTAGACGCAAATATTGGTGTGAGAGCTAATTCAATCAAGGAAACACTGCATGTTGGTGAAGGGCATATTGAAGAAGAATCAGCCGAGTGGTTCTTGTGGGAGAACATCTCCATTTGGCTCACTAACGTCACACACCATCATGCTTCCAAGCAGCTCTCAAGGAAACTCAGTTTTCACACTCTATGCTTAGTGCCCTTTGAGTGCATTATCTAGGAATGAACCTGGTAGAGCATCCCACACAAACGAATGCTCCACATGCGGGTTTCACATGCCACCAACTCCACATTCACAGGCAACTTCAGCGCCAAAACCACTTTCAGATAGCCCTCAATGCAAAGGCTCTAGACGCAAATATTGGTGTGAGAGCTAATTCAATCAAGGAAACACTGCATGTTGGTGAAGGGCATATTGAAGAAGAATCAGCTGAGTGGTTCTTGTGGGAGAACAACTCCATTTGGCTCACTAACTTCACACACCATCAGGCTTCCAAGCAGCTCTCAAGGAAACTCAGTTTTCACACTCTATGCTTAGTGCCCTTTGAGTGCATTATCTAGGAATGAACCTGGTAGAGAATCCCACACAAACGAATGCTCCACATGCGGGTTTCACATGCCACCAACTCCACATTCACAGGCAACTTCAGTGCCAAAACCACTTTCAGATAGCCCTCAATGCAAAGGCTCTAGACGCAAATATTGGTGTGAGAGCTAATTCAATCAAGGAAACACTGCATGTTGGTGAAGGGCATATTGAAGAAGAATCAGCCGAGTGATTCTTGTGGGAGAACAACACCATTTGGCTCACTAACTTCACACACCATCAGGCTTCCAAGCAGCTCTCAAGGAAACTCAGTTTTCACACTCTATGCTTAGTGCCCTTTGAGGGCCTAGGACTGAAATGAAGCTTCGTGAGCATCCCACACAAATGAATGCTCCACATGCGGGTTTCACATGCCACCAACTCCACATTCACAGGCAACTTCAGCGCCACAGCCGTTTTCAGATAGCCCTCAATGCAAAATCTCTAGACGCAAATATTGGTGTGAGAGCTAATTCAATCAAGGAAACACTGCATGTTGGTGAAGGGCATATTGAAGAAGAATCAGCCGAGTGGTTCTTGTGGGAGAACAACTCCATTTGGCTCACTAACTTCACACACCATCAGGCTTCCAAGCAGCTCTCAAGGAAACTCAGTTTTCACACTCTATGCTTAGTGCCCTTTGAGTGCATTATCTAGGAATGAACCTGGTAGAGCATCCCACACAAACGAATGCTCCACATGCGGGTTTCACATGCCACCATCTCCACATTCACAGGCAACTTCAGCGCCACAGCCGTTTTCAGATAGCCCTCAATGCAAAGGCTCTAGACGCAAATATTGGTGTGAGAGCTAATTCAATCAAGGAAACACTGCATGTTGGTGAAGGGCATATTGAAGAAGAATCAGCCGAGTGGTTCTTGTGGGAGAACAACTCCATTTGGCTCACTAAAGTCGCACAACATCAGGCTTCCAAGCAGCTCTCAAGGAAACTCAGTTTTCACACTCTATGCATAGTGCCCTTTGAGTGCAATATCTAGGAATGAACCTGGTAGAACATCCAACACAAACGAATGCTCCACATGCGGGTTTCACATGCCACCAACTCCACATTCACAGGCAACTTCAGCGCCACAGCCGTTTTCAGATAGCCCTCAATGCAAAGGCTCTAGACGCAAATATTGGTGTGAGAGCTAATTCAATCAAGGAGACACTGCATGTTGGTGAAGGGCATATTGAAGAAGAATCCGCCGAGTGGTTCTTGTGGGAGAACAACTCCATTTGGCTCACTAACGTCACACACCATCAGGCTTCCAAGCAGCTCTCAAGGAAACTCAGTTTTCACACTCTATGCTTAGTGCCCTTTGAGTGCATTATCTAGGAATGAACCTGGTAGAGCATCCCACACAAACGAATGCTCCACATGCGGGTTTCACATGCCACAAACTCCACATTCACAGGCAACTTCAGCGCCACAGTCACTTTCAGATAGCCCTCAATGCAAAGGCTCTTGACGCAAATATTGGTGGTGGAGGAGATTCGGAATAGGGACTGCGATGTTGGTGAAGGGGGGGCATATTGAAGAGAATCAGCCGAGTGGTTCTGTGGGGAGAACGAAGCGCCATTTGGCTCACTAACTTCGACACACCATCAGGCTTCAAGCAGCTCTCAAGGAAACTCAGTTTTCACACTCTATGCTTAGTGCCCTTTGAGTGCATTATCTAGGAATGAACCTGGTAGAGCATCCCACACAAACGAATGCTCCACATGCGGGTTTCACATGCCACCAACTCCACATTCACAGGCAACTTCAGCGCCAAAACCACTTTCAGATAGCCCTCAATGCAAAGGCTCTAGACGCAAATATTTGTGTGAGAGCTAATTCAATCAAGGAAACACTGCATGTTGGTGAAGGGCATATTGAAGAAGAATCAGCCGAGTGATTCTTGTGGGAGAACAACTCCATTTGGCTCACTAACTTCACACACCATCAGGCTTCCAAGCAGCTCTCAAGGAAACTCAGTTTTCACACTCTATGCTTAGTGCCCTTTGAGGGCCTAGGACTGAAATGAAGCTTCGTGAGCATCCCACACAAATGAATGCTCCACATGCGGGTTTCACATGCCACCAACTCCACATTCACAGGCAACTTCAGCGCCACAGCCGTTTTCAGATAGCCCTCAATGCAAAATCTCTAGACGCAAATATTGGTGTGAGAGCTAATTCAATCAAGGAAACACTGCATGTTGGTGAAGGGCATATTGAAGAAGAATCAGCCGAGTGGTTCTTGTGGGAGAACAACTCCATTTGGCTCACTAACTTCACACACCATCAGGCTTCCAAGCAGCTCTCAAGGAAACTCAGTTTTCACACTCTATGCTTAGTGCCCTTTGAGTGCATTATCTAGGAATGAACCTGGTAGAGCATCCCACACAAACGAATGCTCCACATGCGGGTTTCACATGCCACCAACTCCACATTCACAGGCAACTTCAGCGCCAAAACCACTTTCAGATAGCCCTCAATGCAAAGGCTCTAGACGCAAATATTGGTGTGAGAGCTAATTCAATCAAGGAAACACTGCATGTTGGTGAAGGGCATATTGAAGAAGAATCAGCCGAGTGGTTCTTGTGGGAGAACATCTCCATTTGGCTCACTAACGTCACACACCATCAGGCTTCCAAGCAGCTCTCAAGGAAACTCAGTTTTCACACTCTATGCTTAGTGCCCTTTGAGTGCATTATCTAGGAATGAACCTGGTAGAGCATCCCACACAAACGAATGCTCCACATGCGGGTTTCACATGCCACCATCTCCACATTCACAGGCAACTTCAGCGCCACAGCCGTTTTCAGATAGCCCTCAATGCAAAGGTTCTAGACGCAAATATTGGTGTGAGAGCTAATTCAATCAAGGAAACACTGCATGTTGGTGAAGGGCATATTGAAGAAGAATCAGCCGAGTGATTCTTGTGGGAGAACAACTCCATTTGGCTTACTAACTTCACACACCATCAGGCTTCCAAGCAGCTCTCAAGGAAACTCAGTTTTCACACTCTATGCTTAGTGCCCTTTGAGTGCATTATCTAGGAATGAACCTGATAGAGCATCCCACACAAACGAATGCTCCACATGCGGGTTTCACATGCCACCATCTCCACATTCACAGGCAACTTCAGCGCCACAGCCGTTTTCAGATAGCCCTCAATGCAAAGGCTCTTGACGCAAATATTGGTGTGAGAGCTAATTCAATCAAGGAAACACTGCATGTTGGTGAAGGGCATATTGAAGAAGAATCAGCCGAGTGGTTCTTGTGGGAGAACAACTCCATTTGGCAAACTAACGTCGCACACCATCAGGTTTCCAAGCAGCTCTCAAGGAAACTCAGTTTTCACACTCTATGCATAGTGCCCTTTGAGTGCATTATCTAGGAATGAACCTGGTAGAGAATCCCACACAAACGAATGCTCCACATGCGGGTTTCACATGCCACCAACTCCACATTCACAGGCAACTTCAGCGCCACAGCCGTTTTCAGATAGCCCTCAATGCAAAGGCTCTAGACGCAAATATTGGTGTGAGAGCTAATTCAATCAAGGAAACACTGCATGTTGGTGAAGGGCATATTGAAGAAGAATCAGCCGAGTGATTCTTGTGGGAGAACAACTCCATTTGGCTCACTAACTTCACACACCATCAGGCTTCCAAGCAGCTCTCAAGGAAACTCAGTTTTCACACTCTATGCTTAGTGCCCTTTGAGGGCCTAGGACTGAAATGAAGCTTCGTGAGCATCCCACACAAATGAATGCTCCACATGCGGGTTTCACATGCCACCAACTCCACATTCACAGGCAACTTCAGCGCCACAGCCGTTTTCAGATAGCCCTCAATGCAAAGGCTCTAGACGCAAATATTGGTGTGAGAGCTAATTCAATCAAGGAAACACTGCATGTTGGTGAAGGGCATATTGAAGAAGAATCAGCCGAGTGGTTCTTGTGGGAGAACAACTCCATTTGGCTCACTAACGTCGCACACCATCAGGTTTCCAAGCAGCTCTCAAGGAAACTCAGTTTTCACACTCTATGCATAGTGCCCTTTGAGTGCATTATCTAGGAATGAACCTGGTAGAACATCCAACACAAACGAATGCTCCACATGCGGGTTTCACATGCCACCAACTCCACATTCACAGGCAACTTCAGCGCCACAGCCGTTTTCAGATAGCCCTCAATGCAAAGGCTCTAGACGCAAATATTGGTGTGAGAGCTAATTCAATCAAGGAAACACTGCATGTTGGTGAAGGGCATATTGAAGAAGAATCAGCCGAGTGGTTCTTGTGGGAGAACAACTCCATTTGGCTCACTAACGTCACACACCATCAGGCTTCCAAGCAGCTCTCAAGGAAACTCAGTTTTCACACTCTATGCTTAGTGCCCTTTGAGTGCATTATCTAGGAATGAACCTGGTAGAGCATCCCACACAAACGAATGCTCCACATGCGGGTTTCACATGCCACAAACTCCACATTCACAGGCAACTTCAGCGCCACAGCCACTTTCAGATAGCCCTCAATGCAAAGGCTCTTGACGCAAATATTGGTGTGAGAGCTAATTCAATCAAGGAAACACTGCATGTTGGTGAAGGGCATATTGAAGAAGAATCAGCCGAGTGGTTCTTGTGGGAGAACAACTCCATTTGGCTTACTAACTTCACACACCATCAGGCTTCCAAGCAGCTCTCAAGGAAACTCAGTTTTCACACTCTATGCTTACTGCCCTATGAGTGCATTATCTAGGAATGAACCTGGTAGAGCATCCCACACAAACGAATGCTCCACATGCGGGTTTCACATGCCACCAACTCCACATTCACAGGCAACTTCAGCGCCACAGACGTTTGCAGATAGCCCTCAATGCAAAATCTCTAGACGCAAATATTGGTGTGAGAGCTAATTCAATCAAGGAAACACTGCATGTTGGTGAAGGGCATATTGAAGAAGAATCAGCCGAGTGGTTCTTGTGGGAGAACAACTCCATTTGGCTCACTAACTTCACACACCATCAGGCTTCCAAGCAGCTCTCAAGGAAACTCAGTTTTCACACTCTATGCTTAGTGCCCTTTGAGTGCATTATCTAGGAATGAACCTGGTAGAGCATCCCACACAAACGAATGCTCCACATGCGGGTTTCACATGCCACCAACTCCACATTCACAGGCAACTTCAGCGCCAAAACCACTTTCAGATAGCCATCAATGCAAAGGTTCTAGACGCAAATATTGGTGTGAGAGCTAATTCAATCAAGGAAACACTGCATGTTGGTGAAGGGCATATTGAAGAAGAATCAGCCGAGTGGTTCTTGTGGGAGAACATCTCCATTTGGCTCACTAACGTCACACACCATCAGGCTTCCAAGCAGCTCTCAAGGAAACTCAGTTTTCACACTCTATGCTTAGTGCCCTTTGAGTGCATTATCTAGGAATGAACCTGGTAGAGCATCCCACACAAACGAATGCTCCACATGCGGGTTTCACATGCCACCAACTCCACATTCACAGGCAACTTCAGCGCCACAGACGTTTTCAGATAGCCCTCAATGCAAAGGCTCTAGACGCAAATATTGGTGTGAGAGCTAATTCAATCAAGGAAACACTGCATGTTGGTGAAGGGCATATTGAAGAAGAATCAGCCGAGTGATTCTTGTGGGAGAACAACACCATTTGGCTCACTAACTTCACACACCATCAGGCTTCCAAGCAGCTCTCAAGGAAACTCAGTTTTCACACTCTATGCTTAGTGCCCTTTGAGGGCCTAGGACTGAAATGAAGCTTCGTGAGCATCCCACACAAATGAATGCTCCACATGCGGGTTTCACATGCCACCAACTCCACATTCACAGGCAACTTCAGCGCCACAGCCGTTTTCAGATAGCCCTCAATGCAAAATCTCTAGACGCAAATATTGGTGTGAGAGCTAATTCAATCAAGGAAACACTGCATGTTGGTGAAGGGCATATTGAAGAAGAATCAGCCGAGTGGTTCTTGTGGGAGAACAACTCCATTTGGCTCACTAACTTCACACACCATCAGGCTTCCAAGCAGCTCTCAAGGAAACTCAGTTTTCACACTCTATGCTTAGTGCCCTTTGAGTGCATTATCTAGGAATGAACCTGGTAGAGCATCCCACACAAACGAATGCTCCACATGCGGGTTTCACATGCCACAAACTCCACATTCACAGGCAACTTCAGCGCCACAGCCGTTTTCAGATAGCCCTCAATGCAAAGGCTCTAGACGCAAATATTGGTGTGAGAGCTAATTCAATCAAGGAAACACTGCATGTTGGTGAAGGGCATATTGAAGAAGAATCAGCCGAGTGGTTCTTGTGGGAGAACAACTCCATTTGGCTCACTAACTTCACACACCATCAGGCTTCCAAAGCAGCTCTCAAGGAAACTCAGTTTTCACACTCTATGCTTAGTGCCCTTTGAGTGCATTATCTAGGAATGAACCTGGTAGAGCATCCCACACAAACGAATGCTCCACATGCGGGTTTCACATGCCACAAACTCCACATTCACAGGCAACTTCAGCGCCACAGCCGTTTTCAGATAGCCCTCAATGCAAAGGCTCTAGACGCAAATATTGGTGTGAGAGCTAATTCAATCAAGGAAACACTGCATGTTGGTGAAGGGCATATTGAAGAAGAATCAGCCGAGTGGTTCTTGTGGGAGAACAACTCCATTTGGCTCACTAACGTCGCACACCATCAGGTTTCCAAGCAGCTCTCAAGGAACTCAGTTTTCACACTCTATGCATAGTGCCCTTTGAGTGCAATATCTAGGAATGAACCTGGTAGAACATCCAACACAAACGAATGCTCCACATGCGGGTTTCACATGCCACCAACTCCACATTCACAGGCAACTTCAGCGCCACAGCCGTTTTCAGATAGCCCTCAATGCAAAGGCTCTAGACGCAAATATTGGTGTGAGAGCTAATTCAATCAAGGAGACACTGCATGTTGGTGAAGGGCATATTGAAGAAGAATCAGCCGAGTAGGTTCTTGTGGGAGAACAACTCCATTTGGCTCACTAACGTCACACACCATCAGGCTTCCAAGCAGCTCTCAAGAAACTCAGTTTTCACACTCTATGCTTAGTGCCCTTTGAGTGCATTATCTAGGAATGAACCTGTAGAGCATCCCACACAAACGAATGCTCCACATGCGGGTTTCACATGCCACCAACTCCACATTCACAGGCAACTTCAGCGCCACAGCCACTTTCAGATAGCCCTCAATGCAAAGGCTCTTGACGCAAATATTGGAGTGAGAGGCTAATTCAATCA